>NW_007247041.1:36238-39857 GCF_000164805.1 Carlito syrichta | reverse complement strand
CGCCGGAGACACGCCGCGAGGCTGTTTTGCTGTGGTAGTCTGTTCCACGATCGTGTGTAATGGTCACTGCGGTTGACCTCAGGAGAAGGACACCCGTCACCGGGAAATTCCGCCTCAGGAAATCCTAGAACCCTACAGCCTTTAAAAGTGCAGTGTATACCTTTTTTTTTTTTTTTTTTTTTTTTTACATAAACAATAAAGGCATCTTGCAACTTAGAGAAGCTCTACTCCCCCGACAGCAAATGATTTGGCTCTCACCTTTTGTCACGGTTATTCTATCTAGATAGCAAAAGGCCCCCCGGGAGACGGGTGACTCCTGTAGACTCTTTTTTTCATGGGTGATGTCATGGATTCGCAGAATCGCCTGATTTTCCAGACTGTCTGCTAAACTTCGAGTGGTTGATACAGCGAGCAGATCCTTGCTCCAGGTCAATTCCTTGCAAATTTTTTAACCCATACTGTGCATGTCACGAGGCAAGGAAGTAGAAGGGATACCAAGACTCAACTATATGTAAAACCAGGCTGAACGCCCAAAGTGTTATGACTGAGATCTAAAAGTCTTGGCGCCACAGAAGAGGAAGAAGACATGGGTACAGCATTATGGAGACATAATCTGGATAGAACGTTGACAGACTGAGACGGACAAGAAACGCACATCCAAATACAGTAAATAGCAGGGATGTGTTGGAAGAACAAGTATGATTTATAGGACAGGAAAGGAAATAATAGCAAGAGATAAAATTATCCACGCGGTCTTAATCTCTTGCCCTACGAGAATATGGAGAGTCTTGAATGCTCCAAGAAGCAGGTCGAGGCTGCAGTGACCATAGTGTGCCACTGCACTCCAGCCTGGGTGACAGAGTGAGACTCCAACTCAAAGAAAAAAAATCACATTATCAAACAAATTTGATACATGCAGACACAGTGTGGAGCAGTAAAAATTTGTATAAAGCAAGCAGTTAATACATTTAAATAAATTCCTTTACGTGAAGTTTTCATTCATGTAGACACAACTTTGAGTAAAAACTGGAACACATCTTATAGCAAAGCAGTACTTTTTTTTTTGAGTTGGAATCTCACTCTGTTACCCAGGCTGGAGTACAGTGGCACAGTCATGACTCACTGCATCCTCGACCTTCTGTACTCAGGCGATCCTTCTGCCTCAGCCTCCAGAATAGCTGAGACTACAGACATGCAATACTATGACCAGCTAATCTTTTATTCTTCATGGAGATGGGGCCTCGCTATGCTGCCCAGGCTGGTTTCAGACTCCTGGGATCAAGCAGTCCTCCTACCTTGGTCTCCCAAAGTACTGGGGCTACAGGCGTGAGCCACTACACCAGGGCCTTTAAGGTAATCGATTTGAAGAAATTCCTATATTTTGTTTATACATAGAAAAAAGGGCAAATATTTTACCAAATGTTAAGACATATTGAAAAACAGGAGAAAAATTGAATATGTGCTAAAAAGCTAGTTTCTTGAGAATAATAGCCACATAAAAAGAAGTGAACACTGTTTCTAAGTGTCATAAAAGATTTTAATCTTTACTCTCAAAACTGAAATATCATTTTTAAAGCTTGAGTCTGGATGAATATCTTAACCTTTGATTGCCACTGCATTAGAAACTGAATCAAAACTATCACCAAGCAACAAATCATACTCAGGTCACCAAGAACATTACTAATTCCACATTATTTAACCCATTTCATATTTGGCTCTTGTTTTACAGCATTCCATGAAATTTGACTCATTCACACAGTTGTGAAATTGTGAGCTTCTTCCTTCTTTCTCCCAGTATCCAACCCAAAATCTGAGTTCTGTATCCACCTGATTGTCTCTTTCCTCATGAATCCTTTAAATCAGCAGTCCTCAACTTTTTTTGGCATCAGGAACCAGTTTTATGGAAAACAATTTTTCCACAGAGCAGAATGTAGGGGGGATGGTTTCAGGATGTTTCCACTGCATCGCACTTATTGTGTACTTTATTTCTATTATTATTACATTGCAGTATAATAAGATAATTATACAACTAGCTGGGCATAGTGGCTCACGCCTGTAATCTTAGCACTTTGGAAGGCAGAGACAAGAGGATTGCCTGAGCCCAGAGGTTAGAGACCAGCCTGGGCAACTTGGCGAGACCTCATCTCTACAATAAACCAAAAAAGTGGCCAAGTGTGGTGTTGTGCACTTGTAATTCAGTTCCAGCCATTTGAAAGACTGAGGCAGAAGGATCACCTGAGCAGGTGAAGACTGCAGTGGCCATGAGCATGCCCTGCACTCCAGCTTGGGCAACAGAGTGAGACTCCAACTCAAAAATAAAATAAAATAAAGGACGGGCCATGTGCAGACTAAAATAAATGTTGGATTTTGACTTAAATAAAGCTTGCTACTAGATGCATCTGTACAATTGAAGTACATCAACTCACTTGCCACTCACTGATAGGATTTTGATATGTGTTTGCAAGTAATTGATTTATTATGGTCTCTGTGCAGTTAAACCTCACTGCTAATGTTAATCTGTATTTACTGCCTCTCCCCAGCACTCTCACTGTCTCAGTTCCTCCTCAGATCATCAGGCATTAGATTCTCATATGGAATGTGTAAGCTAGATTCCTCACATGCATGGTTCTCACTCCTTTGAGAATCGAGTGCCATTGCTGATATGAAAGGAAGTAGAACTCAGGCAGTAAGGCAAGTGATTGGGAGTGGCTATAAATATAGATGGAGCTTTGCTCACCCACCCACCGCTCACCTCCTGCTGTGTGGCCTGCTTCTAACAAGCCACAGACTACTACCCAGTCTGGCCTGGAGATTGAGGACCCCTGCTTTAAATGATCGCTTGATAGCTAGTTATATCTCAAGTGGTTAATTCAGTCTCCTGGAATTACAGCTGAGCCTTTTACTGACCAATTAGATCAATCAAAACTCATTCCAGACTAATATGACAGGTTTCCTTACTGGCCAAACCACATTTTTTACGGTCCACAAATTCAAACCACATTTTTTACGGTCCACAAGTTCATTTCTTCCTTGTTCATTCAAACTTTTCATAGACCTAAAAATAAATTTGGTATTCTTTTTTCTGATTAGAAAACAGCTTTCTTTTTAAAATTAGGAAAAGTTGCAGTTTTGTGTCATTAACAAAATATGCTAACACAATTGTTGGATATAA
The DNA here is from genome assembly GCF_000164805.1 of Carlito syrichta. Classification (NCBI taxonomy): domain Eukaryota; kingdom Metazoa; phylum Chordata; class Mammalia; order Primates; family Tarsiidae; genus Carlito; species Carlito syrichta. The sequence goes on along the minus strand of NW_007247041.1, from coordinate 36,685 downwards.
TTTCTCATGTCTACTACTCTTAATAGTAACAAATGTTGTACCTTTGGGGTTGAGTTTAATGGCACATAGAACACCAGAGGAACTGTTTCCTAGCAGTATCACATACCATTGTGTACTAATTATCTATTACTATGTAACAAGTTACCCCAAAACTGGAATATATAATATTAAACAATATTTAATTTAATATTCAATTAAGCAATATTGAAAATAGCAATAAGTAATCATTATCTCACAGTTGCTATGAGTCAAGAATTCTGTAGTAGCTTACCTGGAAGGTTCTGGTTCAGAGTCTCTCATAAGATTGTAGTCAAAATGTCAGCTAGATGCTAAATAAAAGAAACTAGACAAGGCTGAGGTGAGTGGATTGCCTGAGCCTGCGGGTTTGAGACCCGCCTAGGCAACTTGGCGAGACCTCATCTCTACAATAAATCAAAAAAATCAGCC
>NW_007247041.1:33116-36186 GCF_000164805.1 Carlito syrichta | reverse complement strand
GTCGAGGATACGGTGGCCGGGAGCGGACACTGCACTCCAGTCTGGGTGACAGAGTGAGACTCCAACTCAAAAAAAGAAAAGAAAAGAAAAGAAAACTAGACACAAGAGAGCACATATTCTATTATTTCACTTGTATTACATTTTTTGAAAAGACAAGTCTATAGTCATAGAAAATAGATTAGTGGTTGCCTGGGGCTGAAGGTGGAACTGAGAGTGACTACTAATGTACACAGAGTTTCTTTTTGGAGTGATATAAATATTCTAAAATTAGATTGAGGTCATGGTTGACCAACTCTGTAAGATTATAGAAATCATTTGAATTGTGCACTAGAAATCAGTGAATCTTATGACAAATAAGTTATATCCTTAGTAAAACTATCTAAAAAGGAAATGTTACCCAGGGCTACAGTTGTCTGAATTTAGACTGAGACCAAAGGACTTGTTTCCAAGATGGCAGACTCTCACAGCTGGCAAGTTGATCCTGGTAGGCGGGTGGAGACCTCAGTTCCTCACTATGTGTTCCTCCCCACAGGGCTGTGTGAGTGTCCTCAAGACACAGCAGCTGGCTTTTCTGAGAGCAAGTGATATCAGAGAGAGACCAAGGTGGAAACTACAATGTCTTTATAACCCTGCCTCAGAAGTCATACACTATCACTTCAGCCATATTATATGGAATACACAGGTCAGCCATAATTTAGTATAGGAGAGTATTTCCCAAGATAGTCAATATTCAAGATACTGAATTTTTCTTTTTCTTTTTTTAGATTAGAAAATATAGTTTATTTAGAAAGTAAATTAGAGAGAAGGAGGAGATTCACCTCCCCAAGGTAGGGGAGGGGGCCAAAGCCAGTAAACATGGCTTGGCCATAACTCAAAGAGCCCATGGCCACACCATAGCTTAGCAAGGCTATGATCGCAATGGCCTGGCAATGACCCTGGCAATGGCACTGAATTTTTCAAATGATTCCATTTGTTCAAGGACCTAATACCCATTTTTCAAATGTTTCTTCTAGTTATGATCTGACAGTTTTCTTTTATGTTGTTGTTGAGACAAATTCTCACATGTTGCCCAAGCTGGTCTCAAATTCCTGGAGTCAAGAAATCCTCCCTTTTCAGCCTTCCAGAGTGCTGGGATTACAGGTATAAGCCACCATACATGGCCAGATCTTACAGTTTTCATATAGATAACATACTTGAAGCTGCTACTTTCTTCCATTGATGGCAATGGGAGCCCTGACTCTCTATTTCTAGTTCAATTTGCAAAGTCAATTGAGTTAAGCCTGAAACTGAATATAGTCGCAATGCCTTTATTGCTTTTGAGTCATAGGAATGATCCTATTTCAGTTATCTATTGCTATGTTACAATCCACTCTGAAACCTAGTTGCTTAAGACAACAATTATTATTTATTTTTTTTAGTCAGGATCTCACTCTGTCACCCAGGCTGGATAGCAAGTGGCATGATTGCAGCTCACTGCAGCCTTGACCTCCTGGGCTCAGGCAATCCTGTCATCTCAGCCTCCTAAGTAACTGGAACTAAAGGCATGTGCCACTACATCTGGCTAATTTTTTTTTTTTTTTGCAGAGACGAGGTCTCACTGTGTTGCCCAGGCTGGTCTCAAACGCCTGGGCTCCAACAGTCTTCCTGCTGGAACTATGGGTGTGAGCAACTGTGCCTGGCATACAATTACTATTTCTTATGCTCTGTGAATTGGTTGGGAATTTCCTCTGCTGATAACCACTTGGGCTTACTCATGTAGCTGCATAAAACTGAATCAGTCACCTAGGGTAGAAGATACAAGATGGCCTCATGTCTGGCAGTTGGTACAAGTTGTCGTCTGGGGTGCCCTGATTTCCCTTAATGGGCATCTTATCTTCTGTAGCCTAGACTAACTTTTTTACATGGCAGTCTCAGGCCTAGTCTTGAAGGTCACACAGAATCACTTCTACCACATTCCTTGGTCAAAAGTCATAGAGCCAGCACAGATTCAAGGACTACAGAAATATATGTCACCTTTCAATGGGAAGAACAGAAAAGTTCCATTGCCAAGGGGTTAGGAGGAATTATCAGCCATCTTTGCAAACAATCTGTATCACCAACCTAAACTCTACCTCTGATCATCTCTATGGCCTCTGATTTATTATATTTGCTTTGCTTTAGGTAAGAATGTCACATATAGGATGGAAAAACTTACATATGTGCTATGATATCTTTCTCTGCTAGAGGCAACATTAAATTATTGTCTTCTTGGTGACTACATTGCAGACTTTTAGCTCTTTAACTCACACCTTAAGCCTTTGACTTTTTATGTCTAATATAGGTGCATTGAACACAGGGCAATTTTTAAACACTCTTTTCTAGGGAAAGGATGAATCTTTATGAGTCTTATATGCAGGTGAATTAGGTAAGTTTTCATCTAGTTGATTGTTTTGTTGCTAGCATCTGAGAAGACTGATCATCTTAGGTGGATTTTAGAAAAGAATGAATCATATCTTTGCAGACACCTATTTATTATTGTGCTGTGAAAAGTAATATGTTCTATGAATAGTGCTTATTTTCTTGCACATCACTAGTTAGTACTTTTATAAACTCATTTAAGTGAGAGCTTAAGTGGAAAATCATTTTTTAAAACATTTGTCATTTGACGAATTATATAAAATACACCAGACAAGGCAAGAACTGATCCTTGCTTACCTTTCTAACTTCATCTTTCAGTAGTCCTGACCTGTAAATATTGACCTCTAAATATATGGTCCAACACTGAAATACTAGTCATTTCTTTAATCTTTCAAACCTCTGGACACTGACTATTTTCCCTATCCAGAAACTCTCTCACTATCATCACCATCACCACCACCACACTGTTTGTCTATCTCATTTTGCTCTTCCTTCAAAATCCAGCTCAGAGGCCCCTATTCCTAAAAAACCTTGCAAATTTGAATTAGAGTCCTCCATTATTCACTCACAGTATTATCTTCCCTTTTCTGTCTAGAGGGCAGGTACTGGGTCTTGATGTTGCCAATTTCTGACTGCCTTCTCTATTTTTTTTTTTTTTTTTTTTTTTTTTGTT
>NW_007247041.1:31666-32865 GCF_000164805.1 Carlito syrichta | reverse complement strand
CCCAGGTGGGTCTCAAACCTGCGGGCTCAGGCAATCCTCTCACCTCGGCCTCCCAAAGTGCTGGGATTACAGGCTGAGCCACCGAGCCCGACCTGCCTTCTCTATTATCTGTTTTTCTCCTCATTAGTACCTGCAGTTTTCAGCAGGTACTAGATGCCTGGAAATAGATGCCTGGAATAAAGAATATATTTCCCCAGCCTACCTTGCTGCTACTTGGTCATGTGGTTCTAATAAATGATATATTGGCTAAAGTAGAAGTATAGCAGTTTCTGGAAATTTTCCATAAAAGTAGCTAATATGTCCTTTATGTCTTTACCCTTCCCTCCTCCTGTCAGCTTCCCTAGAACATAAATGTGATAGCTGGAGCTCCATTTTGGAATATGAGGATGAGGATCCAACTCTAGGGATGGTAGAGTAGAAAACTGGACGCTAGCCAGGCGTGGTGGCTCAAGCCTGTAATCCCAGCACTTTGGGAGGCTGAGGCGAGAGGATTACCTGAGCCCAGGGGTTCGAGACCAGCCTGGGCAACTTGGTGAGACCTCGTCTCTACAATAAACCAAAAAAAAAAAAAAAGCCAGTTGTGGTAGCGCGTGCCTGTAGTTCAAGCTACTTGGAAGGGTGAGGCGGAAGGATCGCCTGAGCCCAGCAGGTCGAGGCTGCAGCAGCATGCCACTGCCCTCTAGCCTGGGTGACAGTGAGACTCCAACTCAACAAAAAAAAAGGAAATTGGAAACTTGTCTCTGAGTCCCAGACAACTGTAAAGCCCCCTTGCCAGTCTTAGTCTTCTATATCTGGATTTTTACATGAGAGAGAAGTAAAAACGTCTCTATTACTTAAGACAGCTGTCCCCAACCTTTTTGGTATCAGGGATGGATTTCGTGGAAGACAATTTTTCCATGGACCAGGGGGACAGGGAGGAATGGTTTCAGAATGAATCAAGCACATAACATGTATTGTACACTTTATTTCTATTATTATTATTATATTATAACACATAATGAAACAATTATACAACTTGCCATTAAAAAAAAAAAGAGGCAAGCCGGGCTCAGTGGCTCAGCCTGTAATCCCACGCCTTTGGGAGGCTGAGGTGAGTGGACTGCCTGAGCCCACAGGTTCAAGACCCGTCTGGGCAACTTAGCGAGACCTCATCTCTACAATAAATCAAAAATTAACCGGGTGTGGTAGCGCGCGCCTGT
>NW_007247041.1:29871-31646 GCF_000164805.1 Carlito syrichta | reverse complement strand
GAGGCAGCCGGGCTCTGTGGCTCAGCCTGTAATCCCAGCACTTTGGGAGGCCAAGGCGAGTGGATTGCCTGAACCCGCGGGTTTGAGACCAGCCTGGGCAACTTGGCGAGCCCTCGTCTCTACAATAAATAAATAAATTAGCCAGGCATGGTAGCGCGCGCCTGTAGTTTCAGCTACTTGGAAGGCTGAGGTGGAAGGATCGCTGGAACCCAGTAGGTTGATGCTGAGGTGGCCATGGGCTTGCCACTGCACTCCAGCCTAGGCGACAGAGTGAAACTCCAACTCAAAAAAAAAAAAAAAAAAAAAGAGGCACAGATGGAAGTGGTAAATAAAACAATGGGCAGGCCACACAAGGACTAAAATAAGTGTCAGAATCTGACTTAAAGCCTGCCACCAGATACAGCTGTACGGTTGAAGTACATCAACTCACTTGCCACTCACTGATGGGGTTTTGAGGTGAGTCTATAGGCAACTGATTTATTATGGTCTCTGTGCAGTCAAACCTCACTACTAATGTTAATCTATTTGCAGCAGCTCCCAAGTGCTAGCATCACCACCTCAGCTCCACCTCAGATCATCAGGCATGAGATTACCATAAGGAGCTCATAACCTAGACATGCACAGTTCACGATAGGGTTCGCCCTCCTATGAGAATCTGATGCTGCTGCTGATCTGACAGGAGGCAGAGCTCAGATGGTATTGCAAGAGATGAGGAGTGGCTGTAAATACAGATGAAGCTTAACTCACTGGCCCACTGTTCACCTCCGGCCATGCAATCCAGTTCCTAACAGGCCACGAAGCAGTACTGGTCCATGGCCCTGAGTCTGGAGAACCCTGATTTAGATCACTATTTTTTATGTCTTTTAGAGTTGTTTTAATCCTAGTTCATACTCTTAGCTGTTGTGTGTGTGTGTTTTCATTCCTAAAGCCTGGCAAAGTGCCTGGAACACAGTAGGAACTCAAGAAATGTTTATTAAGCTAAGTAGTTATTAACTGTATTGGGAGTACAATATGTAAATTTAATTAGTGAAAATGTCACAAATGTTTTAGAACTTACATACCTTCCAAAGCCTCAGAAAGCAAAATACTACATCCTGTGGGTGGGGCAGATGGTAATTGTGGGGAGAGAAAGCTGGTAGTACTGAGATAAAGGATAAGGACCAAACCAAGGTTGAAATTATTTGCTAAAGTAGACATGGCCTGCTGTACGGTCAACAGACCATTTTGTGCCTCTGGAGAAATGAGTTAATTGTTCTGGCATGGTGTTTGAGCAAAATAAAATTGAGGTGTTGGGATCACCAAGTACTGTATAATAGTCTTAGGGACGGGCCAAGAAGGTCAGAGGACTGGGCCCCCTAGCACCACACTCCTAAAGGGGAGTGGGTGAGGAAATCAAGGCTTCCTCATGGTGAAGAAACTATGTCCCCTTCTGTATGAAATAATTTATATCTGGAGGCAGAGACAGTAAAGAAAACATAAGAGGCTCTGGCTCCAATGTTTGGTTTTTGTTGTTGCTGGTGGTAGTGGTGGTGGTTGTAGTGGTGGTATATATGTGCCTGCATGTGAGTATGCCTAAATGTATTAGGTGTTAACAAAAAAATAAAAATAAAAAACCATACCAATCAACTCTCCTTTTAATCTAGTTCTAAGTACTATAAGCATATTTGTACAGATATATTCCTATAACTATTTACACTTCCACATATGAAGCAAGATTATAAAAAATGTTCAGGACATATTAAAGTTTTTACTACTTTTTTTTTTTTTTTTTTTTT
>NW_007247041.1:28052-29773 GCF_000164805.1 Carlito syrichta | reverse complement strand
CGACCTGCTGGGCTCAAGTGATCCTTCCGCTTCAGCCTTCCAAGTAGCTGGAACTACAGGTGTGTGTCACCACACCCGGCTAATTTTTTGATTGATTAGAGAGATGAGGTCTCACAAAGTTGCCCAGGCTGGTCTTGAACCCGTGAACTCAGGCAAATCCTCTCAAAGTGCTGGGATTATAGGCATGAGCCACAACGCCCAGTCAATTTATTACATTTTTTAAAAAGCAGATTATAAAAAGAAATAGCTATCCACTAATGATAAATGGATAAATTGTGCTTTATATACACAATAGAATATTATTCAGTTACAATGAGAAATGAAATACTCCTGCATGTATTTCATGTGCATTTTCATGTGGATGACCTTGAAAACATTGTGCTCAATAAAGGAAGCCAGCCAGATACAAAGGGTCACATATTGTATGATTCCATTTATATGAAACTTCCAGAATAGGTAAATCCATAGAGATAGAAAGCACATTGGTGGTTGCCAGAGGCTGGGGAGAAGGGACTGAGGAGTAACTGTCTAATGGGTACAGAGTCTTCTTATGTCATGATGAAAATATTTTACCTGTAATCCCAGCACTTTGGGAAGCTGAGGCTAGAGGATTGCCTAAACCCGGGGGTTCAAGATTCCCCAAGCCTGGGCAACTGGGTAAGACCTCAACTCTACAATAAATAAAAAAATTGGCCAGGCATGGTAGTTCACGCCTGTAGTTTCAGCTATTTGGAAGACTGAGGCAGAAGGATCACTGATTCCAGCAGGTCGAGGCTGCAGTGGCCGTGAGTATGCCACTGCACTCCAACCTGGGCAACAGAATGAGATTCCAACTCAAATAAATAAATAATAGATAGATAGATAGATAGATAGATAGATAGATAGATAGATAGATAGATAGAAAGAATAGCCTAGTCAATAGCAAATCAATACAATCGAATCAGATAATCCTCAAAGTTCCCCTTCACAACACCCAACACTTCACTGATAGGATATCTGATAATTTCCTTTGCCTACTTCCAAGTTTTGAATGATTTTTTTTTTGACACTTTATAGCGTTGATCTTGGTCTACAGTCCTGCCAGAATATGAACTCAAAATTAGATTTTCAGATACTGGTTAAAAACCAAGAGCTCCTTCATTCCATGCACCAAACAGGACTCTAGGGATACAATACAAAGATGATGCAAAGACAGAAAATATCTTCCCCTGTCTTCAGGGACTTATTTAGAACCTATTAAAGGAATATAAACAAATAATTTAAATATAATATCTTAGAGTTATGTCTTAAGAAGATAAATCTGTGGCATGTACAAAATAGAATAGAGAATACAATTAGGATTATTCTTAGGAAATAAGTGAGTCCACATAACCCTAATGCAAAAACCCACTCAATGACTTTCTTACTGAAAATTCACTTCAACCACATGCATAAAAATTTTTTTGAGACTAGGCTCGGTGACTCAGCCTGTAATCCCAGCACTTTGGAAGGCCGAGGTGAGTGAATTGCCTGAACCCACAGGTTCAAGACTAGCCCAGGCACCTTGGCGAAACATTGTCTCTACAATAAAATCAAAAAATTAGCTGGGTGTGGTAGCGCGCATTTGTAGTTTTGGCTACTTGGAGGGCTGAGGCCGAAGGATCACTGAAGGTTAGCAGGTTGACGCTGGGGTGGCCATGAGTGTGCCACTGCACTCCAGCCTGGGTAACAGAGTGAAACCT
>NW_007247041.1:17089-27934 GCF_000164805.1 Carlito syrichta | reverse complement strand
CCCCAGCTAATTTTTTGATTTATTGTAGAGATGAGGTCTCACCAAGTCGCCCAGGTGGGTCTTGAACCCGCGGGCTCAGGCAATCCACTCACCTCAGCCTCCCAAGGCGCGGGGTTACAGGCTGAGCCACCGAGCCCGGCTACAAAAAAATTTTTTTGAGAGCTATTCGCTACTCCTAATTGGCATATGGAGAAAGAAGCTACAAAGAGAAACCGATAATAACATTAATAGATAATATTTACAGAGCACATTATCTTAATGCTTACATTACTACATAATAACATAGGTACTTTCATAAACCCTTTGGTATAAATAAGGAAGCAGAAGCACACTGAGGGCACACAATGCTAAACCTTGCTCTCTAGGAGCTGAAAGTCCAACAAAATAGAAACAATAGGGCTGGGTGTGGTAGCTTACATCTGTAATCCCAGCACTTTGGGAGGCCAAGGCGGGAGGACTGTATAAGACCAGGAGTTCAAGACCAGTTTAGGCAATATAGTAAGACTTCATCCCTATAAAAAAAAAAATTTATAAAAAGTTAGTTGGGCATGGTGGTGCATGTCTGTAGTCCAAGTTACAGGAGACTGAGGTGAAGGGATCACCTGAGCCTAAGTGGTCAAGGCTGCAGTGAGCCGTGATTGTGTCACTGCACTCCAGCCTGGGTGACAGAATGAGATCCTGATTCCAAAAAAAAGGGAAAAGAAATAGGAACAATAAGAAACAACATGGTCACATCCAATGTAATAATGGCATTAAGAACTACAGTGTAATAATTAATTATGCCAAAGATAGTGGATATATTTTGAGATGCCAATCCAAATCATACTGCCATGTGTGGTGGCAGGCTAGGGATGCCCGGAGTCATGGGTTGGTAAGAAGAATTTACCAAAACAGTTATGAATTAAGAAAGGTAGCTTTATTAAAGGGAAGGTGCGTTGTGAACAGCACAATGAACCAAACAGAGACAGTGTCTGCTGTTTGCAAAGAGCCAAGGGCTAGAGAGGTGTTTTTATAATTCGGATGTCAGGGTTTGAGGGACCAGGAATTATCTCTGGGGGAAGTCTGCAAAGGAAATTTTCAGAGATTTGTGAAGTAGCAATTGATTGTGATGTTTTGTTTCTTTAAGATAAGGTTAGTTGGCCAGGTTCAGTGGCTCAGCCTGTAATCCCAGCACTTTGGGGGCTGAGGCGAGTGGATTGCCTGAGCCCACAGGTTTGAGACCAACCCGGGCAATTTGGCAAGACCTTGTCTCTACAATAAATCAAAAAGTAGCTGGGCGTGGTAACGCACCCCTGTAGTTCCAGCTACTTGGAAGGCTGAGGCGAAGGATTGCCGGAGTCCAGCAGGTCAACGCTGGAGTGGCCGTGAGCGTGCCATGGCACTCCAGCCTGGGTGACAGAGTGAGACTCCAATTCAAAAAAAAAAAAAAGATAAGGTTAGTTAACAGCAATAGTTAACTAGCAACAAATGGTTAACTAGTTTTTGTTCCCTGTGAATGTTTTACAGCTGACTGATTAGCTTTTACAGCTCTTTGCTATTATCAGTAAGTTTCTTTGTAGCATTTGTGAAATCTCATCCTGAGATTTCCTTCCTCAGTGTACCCAATTTACCCAATTGATGCTGGCCTAATTGGGCCTTGTATTTGTCTACACGTACCCAATTTAAAATGACCTCAACTAATATCTCTGCTGATAAGGGGTACCTAACTGACCACTTTGTCCCATCTGACTCCTACAAAGTCTTGGAGCAGCTGATATGATCAAGGCTACTACACATCTATCCAAACGAAAATTAACTTATAGGCTGGTCTAACCAATAAGGTTCTCTGATCTGGGGATGTGAAATGGGACGCAGAGATCCTCACTGGAGTAATGGTAGGTATAGGACTTGAAAGACTTGTAAAGCTAGGATTGAAGTGAGCACAAGGGCAGGCCAAACTATAAAGCCAAGGAAAAAAAGGAGCATATAGGTTGCCAGGTAACCAGAAAAGGCTGTCTTGCAGAGAGAAGCAGGAAAACAAAGTAGAGTACAACAGGAAGCCGAGATCAGAGGCCATTAACAATGGGAATTAGTAAAGTGATCCTGGCTTTCCAAATGCAGATCCTGTGTGACCCAATTCCGTGTTCTTTTCTGGATGTCCACGAAATGCCTGCTGTGTCCTTTTTATTTTATTCTTTTTTTTTTTTTAAGTCAGAGTCTCACTCTGTTGCCCAGGCTGGAGTGCAGTGGCATGCTCACGGCCTCTGCAGCCTCAACCTGCTGGGCTCAGGCGATCTTTCCTCCTCAGCCTTCCAAGTAGCTGGAACTACAGACGTGCACTATCACGCCCGGCTTTTTTTTTTTAATTGTAGAGATGAGGGCTCACCAAGTTGCCCAGGCTGGTCTCCAACCCCTGAGCTCAGGCAATCCTCTCGCCTTGGCCTCCCAAAGTGCTGGGGTTACAGGCTTGATCCACTGCACCCGGCCTGTATCCTTTTTATAAGTGCTCTCCTTGTCCTTCCATTTTACTTAATCAGTTCTAAATTGGCAAGGTCTTGATGTGTTCACCAGGCAAAGAAGTGGGAAGAGCATACAGCAAAAATAGAGGCAACAAGGTATGTGGTACACTCAGAGGCCAATCACCTTATAGAGACAGAGCAGCAGGTTACAGTGTTATCTCCGTAGGCATCTAGACAAATACTCTGCTCAATTAGTATTTTTTTTTTTTGGTATTTTGGGGTTTTTTTTTTAGTTGGAGTCTCACTCTGTCGCCCAGACTAGAGTGCAGTGGCCACTCCCGGCCACCGCAACCTCAACCTGCTGGGCTCCAGTGATCCTTCCACCTCAGCCTTTCAAGTAGCCGGAATTACAGGCACGCGCTACCATGCCCGGCTGATTTTTTGATTTATTGTAGAGATGAGGTCTCGCTGCCCAGGCGGGTCTCGAACCCGTGGGCTCAGGCAATCCACTCACCTCAGCCTCCCAAAGTCACGGGATTACAGGCTGAGCCACCGAGCCCTGCGTATTTGTTTTCTTAAATTGACTCCTTCCCAAACCTGCTCCCTGTACTGCCTCTCACATAATGGTTTCTTCCTGTCTCTCCACCTACTGCAATATGGATGTGTTTTACACTCCCATACTCCTTTATTTCAAGCTGGCTGAGTGACTTTCTCACTGATTTAAATTGGAGTGATTATGAGTACCAAGTTTAAAGTTAGTAGACCACAATTTTTGTTTAGATAGATATTGTATGATTTGTACTTTTACTAACTATGTTTTCTAACAAAACTTAGATAGTTTTTAAATAACACTGGCCACTTTCAGGGAGAAGTCTAAATTAAGAAACCCACAATTCCCTAAAATGCTTTCAGTTAAAGAATAAAACTGCATTGCTTTTGTGGAACTAAAACAGTTATTAGAGCTTTGGCCATTGGTCTGTGGCGACTTTCTACTTATTCTCAAGTCACAAAATCAAACACGGCTTCAAATTCTCTGCTTGTCACGCCTCCAGGAGGTACTTTCTTTGCCCTATCAGCTTCTGATAACTTTATACCAAAAAAAAAAAAAAGTGAGTTTGCGTGATGATTGATCTTGGGCTAGCTTTAGAATGTTTTTCTTTCTTGTATTGTCTGGTTTCTTAATAACTTTCTCTTAGTATATAGTTAATAAGTTGGCAGGGGTTTATGAATTAATTGTGCACAGAGGAGCAAAGTAATGTTGGTTTGAGATTAGGTTATCTCATCGTATCCAATTTTATGGTATTAGTATAACAGGATCCTACTTGAACACTGAGAGCTAAACACCCTAAGATAATTGCACCATCCTTTTAATGCATTATCTACATCTCTGGTACAACTAGTTATTATTTCTGTCCTTCAGCTTCTCCTACCACACTCCCACCTCAAACACTTCAACCAAATCAGAATTTTATGAAACAAAGGGGTGGAAATTAGGGAGCATTCTTCTTCTTTTCTTTCTTTCTTTCTTTTTTAGTGAAAGTCTCACTCTGTTGCCTCAGCTGGAATGTAGTGGCATGATCACGGTTTACTGTAGCTTCCAATTCCTGGGCTCAAGTTATCCTCCTGCCTCAGCCTCCTTAGCTGCTACCATGCCTGACTAATATTTTGATTATTTTCTAGAGACAAGGTCTCACTATGCTGCCCAGGCTGGTCTCAAACTCCTAGGCTCAAGCAATCCTCCTAATTCCACCTCCCAAAGTACTGGGATTATAGGCATTAGCCTCCGCGCCTGGCCGAGGGAGCATTCTTGACTCTACCATTTAGTCCTTTGAGTTAGCAACATTTCTTTTCATTGTTCTAATTTTTTCTAAACGAGAATCCAAGTGTACTGAGATGGAATTTTGATATCTTATTCATTACCAGGAACCAAAAGGTAATTCTTAAAGATTAAGAAAACATCTCTTCCACGGGTTCAAGAACAGCCTGAGCAACTTGGCGAGACCTCATCTCTACAATATATCAAAAAATTAGCCAGGCATGGTAATGTGTGCCTGTAGTTCCAGCTACTTGGATGGCTGAGGTGGAAGGATCACCTGAGCCCAGCAGGGCGACCTTGGGGGATGGCCATGAGCGTGCCACGTCACTCCAACCTGAACAATGGAGTGAGACTGCAACTCAAGAAAAAAGAAAACATCTCTTATGGTTCATCCAGTCTGTCACCAATTCTAAGATATACCATTAATTTATATGTCACAAGTAAAGAACAAAAATTTGCCAATTATACTATGACCATTGCTTTCTTATTACCTTTGGATATTTATTTTAAACTTATTGAAAGATCTCTTTTGATTGTTATCATATTTAGCTCTCTTGATTCTACAGTAAAAAAAAGAAAATATAAACAAAAATAAATTGGTCAAAATTTCCCAAAACTCCTTCGTATTCAGACTTCAGCTCTACTGAATCACTTTTCAACTCAGAATTGTCAATGTCAGGTTTTTCCACAACATATCATTCTGTATGCCATCAAAAGCATTAGTGTTGCAGTGTTTCCGTATTATTTCTGGGATGTTCCCAAGCTGCTGACACCCTAATTCTAAAGAGTTGATGCAGATAAACAGGCAATGACAACCATGTCATGATGATTTCCCGACCAACAATGACAAAAGGAAGCAAGAGGAACCTGGGGCCCTGTTTCCCAAATGTCAGTCCATGCACTGGTACTAATTGTTGAAGCATCACCTAGAAGGTCTGTTAAACTCCAGGGTGGTAGATTTTTACTCTCAGAGATTCTGGGTTATTTAGCAGCGTGGTGTAGGGGTCCATTGGTGTTCCTAATGAATAAACTCCTAAGTGGGAGGCAGTCTAGCACAGAGCCTGGAGAAACATGCTAAGTTCAAATCCTGGATCTACCACTTGCTAATTATGTGACCCTAGTCAAATTATCCATGTCACACCTAGTTTTCTTTCTTTCTTTTTATAATATAAATGTAGTTATTTCTTTATTTTGAGTTGGGTTCTCACCTTGCCACCCAGGCTGGAGTGCAATGGCATGTTCATGAGTTATCACATGATCATAATCTTGATCGTGAGTCACCACATCCTCTGAGGCAGAAAGATCTCCTGAGCCCAGCAGGTCAAGGCTGTGGTGGCCATGATTATGCCATTGCACTCCAGCTTGGGAGAGTGAGTGTTAAATAAAAACAAAAACAAAGAAGAACACTATTTGGCACAGAATGCATGCTATATAGGTGTTATAGGTTAAATTTGACAACAAAATCAATAATTATTATTAAAGTTCACCTAACAAACACATCTATATCATGATGGAGACACTAAAGCCTAGTGAAAATGCTGGTGGAAATAATTTTTTTTAAAACCCACTCACTCAATATTTACTATGAACCAAGTACTAAAAAAATGGCACCTCTCTTTTGCCATGTATGTTTGGAAAATTCAACTGAAATTTATAATAAAGATATAAGCCAGTTCCTATTTTCCAATGAAATCAGCAGAAAAGTTGTTTATGTCATTGAGCCTTCTCAGGCAAGTTCTCTCTCTCTCTCTCTCTCTCTCTCTCTCTCTCTCTCTCTCTCTCTATATATATATATATATATATATATATATATATATATTTAAATTTAAAGTCTGTTTTATTGGATATGAGAATGGCTACTCCTGCTCATATTTTTTTATGATGACAAAATTTTACTTAATAAATTATATGATGAGAATACCTACTTCCAGTTTCCTTAAATAAAGGTCAGTCTCCAATTTTGGATCCAATACTGCTGGAGGGCAATGACTGTTTTTGGCTTTGGACTTGGATTATTTTGTCTTTGCTCATTCTTGTTTTATTTTCCTTTTATCTTGTGTTTCCTTTATTTCTTCTAAATTTACCTCATAATTGTCCAGGGGCTACCCCTTGATTCTAGTTTGTCATGGTTTGGTAAGCAAACCTCTGTCCAGCCTGTCTTTGTTGTGATTTTTACAAGTGCCTCTTATTTTTTCTTCCATTCTGATTCAAAAACTTTATTTGAGTACCTCACTTGGCCCAGGGCCTGTTAACAGCTGGGACTACACAGAGTCTCTGCCCTCACTGGGCTTGGAGGCTAGTGGCCCTGTAAACTATATTATTGGTGTCTCTGCTCAACACTAAGCATTAATAAACATTTTTGGTTGAAGCAGTGAAGCGTCCTTGTTTTGTTCTCTCAGAATTTGTAAATTGAGAAGTTCCTGCTAGTTCTTGAGTTATTCCTGGCTCAGGCTAATGCCCTAATAAATGGGACTTAGCGATCTCAAAGATCAGTTACCACCTTAACAAATGATTAACAGATTATAATTTTACGTGTCACACTACAAATTTTTCTTTATTTACTTCAATAGCTTTAAGAGGGTATAAACAGTTCTTGCTTACATGGTTGCATTGTATACTGCCAAAGAAGTCTGGGCTTTAAGCATACCATTTAAAGTGTACACTGTCACCTGTGTATATTGTACTCAAGAGGTGATTTTTCATTCCTCCATTCCTTCCCCTCCTCCCCCTTCTTTCTTTTTCTTTTTTTTTTCTTTTTTTTGAGTTAGAGTCTCACTCTGTCACCCAGACTGGCAGGCTGGAGTGCAGGGGCATGCTCACGGCCACTGCAGCCTCAACCTGCTGGGCTCAGATGATTCTTCCACCTCAGCCTTCCAAGTAGCTGGAACTACAGGTGCGCGCTACAATGCCTGGCTAATTTTTTTGATTTATTGTAGAGATGAGGTCTCGCCAAGTTGCCCAGGCTGGTCTCAAACCAGTAGGCTCAGGCAATCCTCTTACCTCAGCCTCCTAAAATGCTAGGATTATAGGCGTGAGCCACCACGCCTGGCCACCCCCTCCCCCTTCTGAGTCTCCAATGTCCATTGTGATATCATCCTCTCTGCCTTTGCAGATCCTTAGTTTAGCTCCCACTTACAAGTGAGAACATGTGCACACTACACATTTTTAATAAATACCACAAATGGAAATGTCACTCAGTAATTTTTTTAAATTAAAGAGCAATTAGCTGTATATATTATCTTTAAATATACTGTTCCATTTTCCTGATATAGTTGTAACTTACAAAAACATTATTTCTAGGGAGAATAAGTTCAGTGGTTTACCCAGGGCCAGACCACGAAAAGACAGAGGTCTCCCATCTAATGCAAATATGAGAAAAATAATGACAATGCGGAATATATACCAGATAGTCTTTATTTGGAAGGACAATCCTTTGTTTTCAAAGTATATTCTTCCAGTTTAGAGAGTGGAGCAGGAAGTATTAAAATGTCTTATCTGTATGGAAACAAAGGTTATAGTAAGGTTCAGTATGATTTTTGTTTGTTTGTTTTGAGTTGGAGTCTCACTCTGTCACTAGTGTGATTTTTTATTTTTATTTTTATTTATTTATTTATTTATTTTGAGTTGGAGTCTCACTCTGTCGCCCAGTCTGCCGCAGGGGCCGCTCCCAGCCACCGCAGCCTCAACCTGCTGGGCTCCGGCGATCCTTCCACCTCAGCCTTCCGAGTAGCTGGAATTACAGGCATGCGCTACCACGCCCGGCTGATTTTTTGATTTATTGTAGAGATGAGGTCTTGCTGCCCAGGCGGGTCTGGAACCCGCGGGCTCAGGCAATTCACTCACCTCAGCCTCCTAAAAGCGCGGGATTACAGGCTGAGCCACCAAGCCCGGCTAGTGTGATTTTTTTTTTTTAAATCCTAACTGGGCAAAATAAAAAGTTAGCAACCTTATTTTTATTCTTTTCCCCACTCTGTTTATTTACATGTCTGAAATCCAAAAGTCTGGAAACTATTACATCAGAAAGTAAGATCCATAGGTGTTTAGGACCTCAATGACTTTGCTTATTCATTTATTTTAAGATTTCTCTGGGCTTGGATCCAGTCACTCTAATGAGCGTGATGACTGTTCTCAAACCTTGCAATGCAAGGTCAAATCTTATCCTGTCCCATGATCTTGTCCAATGATTTGTTTCTCTTATCAAATTATGTTTCTTATCAAGCACTGTTTACCTAATGCTCTACTTTTCTTCGATTCAAGATTTAGATGTTGAAGAACTAATGGTCTTAAAAACAGGACAGGACTTGCTTCATGAACATAATGTGGAGGAAAGAACACAGGCTATAGAATCAGACGAATGTTCAGGTGGTGCCTCTGCTAGTTACTCACTGTGTAACCTTAGGCAGTTTACTTCTCTGATCTTCAGTGTTTTCATCAGAATAATGAGAATAAAACTACGTTTCTAAAAATGTGATTGTAAGAACGAAATGTAATAATATATGTCTATGTTTTTTATATTTAAGATCTGTCACACAATAATTGCTCAATAAAAGTAGCCACTAATAGCCAGGCGAGGTGGCTCACACTGTAATCCCAGCACTTTGTGAGGTGAGAGGTTTGCCTGAGCCTACAGGTTTGAGACCAGACTGGGTAACTTGGTGCGACTTTGTCTCTACAGTAAATCCAAAATTTAACTGGGTGTGGTGGTGCATGTCTGTAATTCCAGCTACTTGGAAGGCTGAGGCGGAAGGATCACCTGAGCACGGCAGGTCAAGGATGTGGTGACTGTGAGTGTGCACTCAACTTCAGCCTGGGCAACAGGGTGAGAGTCCAGCTTAAAAGAAAGTAGCCACTATTACTTATTTACTAACATTACCTCTATTAGGTAGTTGGAACTTTTTAAACATTTTTTTTAATAACATAAGTACACAAATACTTTTTTTTTTTTTTTGAGTTAGAGTCTCACTCTGTCACCCAGGCTGGAGTGCAGTGGCAAGCTTACGGCCACCGCAGCCTCCACCTACTGGGTTCAGGCGATCCTTCCGCCTCAGCCTTCCAAGTAGCTGGAACTACAGGCATGCGCCACCACACCCAGCTACTTTTTTGATTTATTGTAGAGATGAGGTCCCAAACTCATGAGCTCAAGCAATCCTCTCACCTGGGCCTCCCAAAGAGCTGGGATTATAGGCGTGACCCACCGCACCCGGCCACAAAGACATTTTGAACAGAAAAACAGCACAGTTATATCCTTCAGTTCCCACATATCACCCTTCACTACCTTTTTATCCAAATGTAAGCATGGTTTTTCAGAGGTAGTCTTTAAACAAGAAATTGTTGGAAGTCAGCCAAAGATAAAGTATAAAAAATTAGAGGTAATGACTCCAAAGTCTAAAGATAAAAGTTTCCTCTAAAAATGAAATGATAGCTGGGTGTGGTAGCTCCTGCCTGTAATCCCAGCACTTTGGGAGGCCGAGGCTGGCGGATTGCTTGGGCCCAGGAGTTGGAGACCAGCCTGGGCAACATAGCAAAAAAAAAAAAAAAAAAAAAAAAAAAAAAAAAAAAAAAAAAAGAATTTTTTTTTTTTTTCAATTAGCTGACCATGGGTGCTTCTGCTTGTAGTTCTGGTTACTCAGGAGGCTGAAGGGGGAGGATCGCCTAAACCCAGGAGGTGGATGAACCTGGGAGGTCAAAGCTGTCATGAGCTGTGATCATCATAATCATGGCTTTTTTTTTTCTTTCTTTTTTTTCTTTTTTTTTTTTTTTGAGTTGGAGTCTCACTCTGACGCCCAGACTGGAGTGCAGTGGCCCTCCTGGCCACCGCAGCCTCAACCTGCTGGGCTCCAGCAATCCTTCTGCTCAGCCTTCCAAGTAACTGGAACTACAGGTGCGCACTACCATGCCCGGCTAATTTTTTGATTTATTGTAAAGACGAATTCTCCTCAAGTTGCCCAGGCGGGTCTCGAACCCGCGGGCTCACGCAATCCACTCACCTCACCCTCCCAAAGGCGCGGGATTACAGGCTGAGCCATCAAGCCCGGCTTTTTTTTTTTTTTTTCCTTTCTGAGTTGAAGTCTCACTCTGTTGCCCAGGCTAGAGTGCAGTGGCATGCTCATGGCCGCTGTAACCTCGACCTGCTGGGCTCAGGCAATACTTCCACCTCTGTCTGTCAAGTAGCTGGGACTACATGCTTGTGCCACCACACCCAGCTAATTTTTTGATTTATTGTAGAGACAAGGTCTCACCATGTTGCCCGGGCTGGTCTCAAACTCCTGGGCTCAGACAATCCTCTCACCTTGGCCTCCCAAAGTGTTGGCATTATAGGCATGAGCCACCACACCTGGTCTCAAAATTATATGCAATTCAAATGTCAGCATCCAAAAATAAAGTTTTATTGTAACACAATCTCACCCATATATTTAGTTTATTCTCTGTAGCTGCTTTTGCATTATCCCAGTAGATCTGAGTCTTTGCAAGAGAGACCATATGGCCTACAAAGCTGAAATTATTTACCATCTGAACCTTTATGCAAAATGTTTGTTGCCGGGCTCGGTGGCTCAGCCTGTAATCCCGTGCCTTTGGGAGGCTGAGGTGAGT
>NW_007247041.1:16231-17069 GCF_000164805.1 Carlito syrichta | reverse complement strand
TGCACTCCAGTCTGGGTGACAGAGTGAGACTCCAACTCAAAAAAAAGGAAAAAAAAAAAAGTTGACCCCTGATGTAAGGGAACATGCCCTACCAATATCTAAAGGGAAAATGTTCTGGCAGAGATAATGGCAAGAGTAAAGGACCTGAATCAGGACCATGGTTGATTTGTGTTCAATGAAACGGAAGGAAGTCAGTGTGCTAGATGGCGAGAGTGGAAGGGAGACTGGTAGGACATGCCAGGAAGTGAAACCAGAAGGGGAACTTCAAGCCAGATCTTCTCGGGGTAAGGATTTTGTCCTTTTTTTTTTTTTTTTGAGTTGGAGTCTCACTCTGTCACCCAGGCTGAAGTGCAGTGGAACACTCACAGCTGCCACAACCTCCACCTGCCTTCTGCCTCAGCCCTGCTTTCTGCCTCAGGCAATCATTCTGCCTCAGTCTTCCAAGTAGCTGAAACTAAAGGCATGTGACACCACACCCAGATAATTTTTCTTGATTATTGTAGAGACACGGTCTCACCAAGTTGCCCAGGTCTCGAACCCCTGGACTCAGGCAATCTTCTCACCTCAGCCTCCCAAAGTGCTAGATTTATGGGCGTGAGCCACAATGCTGGCAATTTTCTCTGAGCTTTAGCTGCAATTTAACATCTATTTCTTTTTTTTTTTTTTTTTTTTGAGTTGGAGTCTCACTCTGTCACCCAGACTGGAGTGCAGTGGCCACTCCCGGCCACCACAGCCTCGACCTGCTGGGCTCCGGAGATCCTTCTGCCTCACCCTCCAAGTAGCTGGAACTACAGGCGCGTGCTACCACGCCCGGCTAATTTTTTTGATTTTTATTGGA
>NW_007247041.1:14765-15758 GCF_000164805.1 Carlito syrichta | reverse complement strand
TGGTTCATGCGTATAATCCCAGCACTTTGGGAGGCCGAGGTGAGAGAATTGCCTGAGCCCACGGGTTCAAGACCAGCCTGGACAACATGGTGAGACCTTGTCTCTACAATAAATCAAAAAATTAGCCAAGCGTGGTAGCATGCCTATAGTTCTGGCTACTTGGAAGACTGAGGCGGATGGGTCGCTGGAGACCAGCAGATCGACGCTGGGGTGACCATAAGCGTGCCATTGTGCTTCAGCCTGGAAAACGATGGAATGAAACTCCAACTCAAAAAAAAGAGAGAAGAAATTATTAGAACTTCTACATCTTGTTCTTTAATACATTAATAAAGAAGTAGTATGATATATGTATAAAATTATATGACAAATTTGATTTTTAGCTATTTTAATAACTGTATTTCAATGTAATTGGTTTCCTGTTTAAGGCTTTGTGTTTTATATCATGTCTTTTTAAAGCTTGACCAGAATTTAAAAGGGCCTAGGTCCCTGGAGAGGCTAGTAATAAAAGCAGAGGAAAGCACTAGAAGGATTAGATTATAGAAGAGAGGACAAGGCAAGTCCAGGAGAGCTGTTTTATTTTGCCTGGCATATAGTAAGCACTGAATATATGTTAATTATTATTATCATTAATATTTTATGTATACCTTTCTAATTTTTAGTGGTGTGTGGTATATGCTTCTTTGTGATGTGCATTTTTCATTCAAAAATATATCATAAACACCGTTCCTTGTCATTATACATTTTAATATATCACATTTTTTTTCTTTTTTCTTTTTTTTAAGTCATCATCTTACTCTGTTGCCAGGCTAGAGTGCAGTGGCACAATCATGGCAATCCTTCTGCCTCAGCCTCCTGGGTAGCTGGGACTACAGGCATACACCACCACGCCCCACTAACTTAAAAATATCACTTTGATGCTCAAAGAGTAGTTAATTGTAGAAATGTATTCTTATTTATTTAATTAATTCTCAATCACTGGGCATTTACATTCTT
>NW_007247041.1:13621-14745 GCF_000164805.1 Carlito syrichta | reverse complement strand
AGGAGGCGAGGCTGCGGTGGCCGGGAGCGGCCACTGCACTCCAGTCTGGGCAACAGAGTGAGACTCCAACTCAAAAAAAACCCCCAAAAAATCCCAAAACAATACCTTGATAAACAGCAACATTAACTCTTTGCAACGTCAGTGTTAAAGTACTCATGCTTAGTTCCTTAAGATAGATCCTAAAATTGGAATTTGCATACATTACTCAGTGCGCTGGATGTACAGTTCAACCTCTCTAGGATTTCCACTTCACCTCTCCTCAGCTGAAATTTCATCTTTACTCTCTGGCTTACACACATTATCAACTGTCTGAGCTTACCCTCTTGGTTCAACCCAAGCCCCCAGTGTTTACACACACACACACACACACACACACACACACACACACACACACACACACACACACACACACACGCTTTGGTGTATCCTGACTCTGACTTTCTGAATAGAAAGGAAGGCTACCTTTAAATCAAGGAACAACCGGGCTCGATGACTCAGCCTGTAATCCCGCATTTTGGGAGGTTGAGGTGAGCGGATTGCCTGCGCCCGCAGGTTCAAAACCCGCCCAGGCAACTTGGCGAGACTTCATCTCTACAATAAATCAAAAAAATTAGCCGGGCAAGGTAGCGTGCGCCTATAGTTCCAGCTACTTGGAAGGCTGAGGTGGAAGGATCGCCGGAGCCCAGCAGGTCAAGGCTGTGGTGGCCGGGAGAGGCCACTGCACTCCAGTCTGGGCGACAGAGTGACTCCAATTCAAAAAAAAAAAAAATCAAGGAACAAAAGCTAAATTCCTGCCATCCATGTGGTGGCAGTATTTCCTAAATGTTGGCAGAATATCAGGCCAGCAATATGTAATTTCTGCTATTTCAAGAGTACTTTCCATGTAAATCCAGAGTCCTATAAAGTGATGCACAGTGTCGCATGAATGGAAAAAGGTAGGATTGCTCTGGAAAATACGATGTCAGTACAGTCGTATATTCATTCTAGAAGTTTTCCTTGAGGGTTGTTACAACAAATAGCTTTTTTAAAAGCTTGGGATGTAATTTTTCTCATTAAAAATATGACAATTGCCGGGCTCAGTGGCTCAGCCTGTAATCCCGCGCCTTTGGGAGGCTGAGGTGAGT
>NW_007247041.1:1863-13267 GCF_000164805.1 Carlito syrichta | reverse complement strand
AGACTCCAACTCAAAAAAAAAAAAAAAAAAATGACAGTTGCAGAACATTCTAGATATAAAGAAAATAATCACGTATTTTTACTAACGTAACATGTTAGCATGTTATTTTCCTTTCTGATCCTTTTTTCTCTCTAAGCGCATTTTTATAGTTGTAATTAAGCTATACATAAGATCGATTTCTACTTTCCTCTTAGCATCAGCCACATTGAAAAATTAATATATTGAAGTAAAATTATATTAAAATACACTTACTAAATGTATTTATTGCTAGGAAAAATGGTTACAAGTGATATTTACATTCTTAAACATTTTTGTATTTTCTATTTTTTAAATATAAAAAAATTAATCCTAAAAAATCTATTTGGTTCCATTTATATCCTGTATCACACAACACTCTACTTTTAGATGTATCTCCAACAAAAAGGTATAAAAATGTGTCTCAAAAGACATGTACTAAATTGTTTACAGGAATATTATATCATTCTGTTGATGGCTTTGATTACCATTCATTGAGAAAATGTAAGCAATCACAAAATGAAATCTTTTCTTTTCTCTTCTCTTTTTTTTTTTTGAATCGGAGTCTCACTCTTTCACCCAGTCTGGAGTGCAGTGGCACACTCACAGCCACAGCAGTCTTGACCTGCGGGGCACAGGTGATCCTTCAGCTTCAGCCTTCCAAGTAGCTGGAACTACAGGCATGTGCCACCACGTCTGGCTAATTTTTGGATTTATTGTAGAGACAAGATCTCGCCATGTTGCCCAGGCTGATCTTGAACTCGTGGGTTCAGTCAATCCTCTTGCCTCTGCCTCCCAAATTGCTAAGATTACGGGCATGAGCCACTGTGCCTGGCTACAAAATAACTTTTTTTTTTCCCAATCAGGATCTCACTCTGTAGCGCTGACTGTAGTGCAGTGGCATGATCATGGCTCACCATAGCCTCCAATTTCTGAATTCAAGCAATCCTCCCTCCTCAGCCTCCCGAGTAGCTGGGAAAACAAGTGCATACCATCACCATACGTGGCTAATTTTTTTATTTTTATTTTTATTTTTTTTGGTAAAGATGAGGTCTCACTGTGTTGCCGAGACTGGTCTCAAACTGCTGGACTCAAGCAATTATCCTGCCTCAGCCTCTCAAAGTTCTGAAATTACGGGCATGGGTCACCGCACCCGGCCCTCAAGAAAACTTCTACAAAAAAATTAGCCAGATGTGGTAGCGCACACCTGTAGTTCCAACTACATGTAAGGCTGAGGCGGAAGGATCGCCAGAGCCCAGTAGCACCTGCCCTCCAATGCTCTGCCTTCTTCCACAGAAGTGTTCATGCTACAACCAGCCTCTCTATGCCCTAGATCCCAACCCTCTCACCTATTCAAGAACACTGATCTAGTAATTCTTCCTTTTGTCTTTGTACAAAACTGTTTTGCTTTGTGCTGGGCTGTTCCCATCAACACACAAATAGATATGCTGTATTTCTCCTACCTTAAAAACTCTCTCTTGACCCAAACTCCTCTCTAGCTCCTGCACCCTTCCCTTTACAAGAGAACCCCGCAGAAGCTGTGTCCACACTCACTGTTTCCAATGTCTCTTGTCCC
The DNA here is from genome assembly GCF_000164805.1 of Carlito syrichta. Taxonomy (NCBI): domain Eukaryota; kingdom Metazoa; phylum Chordata; class Mammalia; order Primates; family Tarsiidae; genus Carlito; species Carlito syrichta. Next base: position 11,676 of record NW_007247041.1, on the reverse strand, counting down.
ATTCCTTCTTGAATCCTCTCCAGTCAAGTTTCACCGCAGTACTCAAAATGGCTTGAAGTTAGCAAAGTCCTTCATGCTACTAAATTCCAAATTAACTTCTCTGACCTCATCTTATTTGAACTATCAACATTTGTCTTAATTGCTCGTTCTCTCTTCCTTGGAATACACACTTGGTTTCCAGGCTCACCTATCTTGCCTGATCTTCTTCCTCTCATTTTTGCTGCTTCTTCTGAATCTCTTTTTCTGGTTCTTTCTTAACTTACTTCTAAGTATTTGAGGGTCCCAGAGCTTAGTTGCTGAACCCCTTCTCACTGAGATGGTAATCGCATTTCATTTCATGGCTTTAAATATCATTTATATGCAATCAACTTCCAACTTTACATCCTTGACCTAGATGTCTCCTCTGAGCTCAAGACATAGATATATATTTTTGCTGGGCATCTCCATTTGGATACCTAATGAGCACCTCAAACTTAGCATATCCAAAACTGAGCTCCTGACAGCTGTTTCCTACCACTAATACACACACACACACACACACACACACACACACACACATCTGGCAGTTTTCTTCCATCTCAGCTAATGACAATCTCATCCTTCCAATTCCAATTAAGTAATCTTTGGCTTCTTTCTCACACTCCACATCTAGTTAGTCAACACATCCTGCTGGCTTCACCTTCGAATTATTTCTAGAACTTTAGAACTTGACTGCTACTCACATGTCCACTGCTACCTATGGTCCAGGCCACCATCAGTTCTACTAAATTACTATATAGCCTCTCTCTCTCTCTCTCTCTCTCTCTCTCTCTCTCTCTCTCTCTCTCTCTCTCTCTCTGCCTCTCTCTTGCTCTGTCTCTCTCTGTGCCTGTCTCTCTCTGTCTCTCTCTCTCTCTTTCCCCACATCAGTCTGTTCTCAAAGTAGCAGCCAAAGTGATCCTTTTATTTTAAAGTAGTAAGGCCAGGCATGGTGTCTCACACCTGTAATCCTAGCACTTTGGGAGACGGAGGCAAGAAGATTGCCTGAACCCAGGGGTTCCAGACCAGCCTGGTCAACTTGGCGAGACCCCGTCTCTGCATTAAAAAAATAAAATTAGCCAGATGTGGTGGCACACACTTATAATTCCAGCTACTTGGAAGGCTGAGGTGGAAGGATTGCCTGAGCCCAGAAGATGGAGGCTACGGTAGACGTGAGAGTGCCTCTGCACTCCAGCCTGGCGACAGAGTGAGACTCCGACCCAAAAATAAATAATAATAAAAATAGTAAGTCAGATTCTGTTAGTCTTCTGCTTAAAACTTTCCAATGGCTCCCATATCATTCAGAATAAAACCCCAAGTCCTTATTGTGGCCTACGGAACTTGTCCTGATTAGCTCTCTGGCGTCACTCCATCCCCTTCTGCTTCTTCTCTCTATGCTCACTTTATTCCAGCCCCACTGGCCCCTTTGTCATGCCTGGAACAGACGAGGCACAATTCCACCCTGGTGCCTTTTTACATACTCTTTCCTCTGGAGGTTCCCCCAGGCATCCACAGGGCTAGCTCCCTCATTTTCTTCTTGTCTTTACATAAAAGTCACCTTCTTACTGAGGCTTCTCAACCCCATCTCTATTATTATATATGTAATATGATAGGATCCTTCTTTGCTTTATTTTTTTCACCTAAGCAGCTGTCACTTTCTTTTCTTTCTTTTTTTTTTGAGTCGGAGTCTCACTCTGTCATTGGAGTGCAGTGGCACACTCATGGCCCACAGCCTCGGCCTGCTGGGCTCAGGCGATCCTTCCACTTCAGCCTTCCATGTAGCTGGAAGCACAGGCATGCACCATCACACTCAGCTAATTTTTTGATTTATTGTAGAGACTAAATCTCGCTATTTTGTCCAGACTGGTCTCAAACCCCCAGGCGCAGGCAATCCTCTTGCCTCTGCCTCCGCCTCCCAAAGTGCTGGGATTACAGGCATGAGCCACCACTACGCCGGGCCACTTTCTAACAATATGTATTTTATCTGTTTTAGCAATCTCTTTTCTCCACTTAAAGGCAAGTTCCATGAAGGCAGAATTTTTTTTTTTTTTTGAGTTGGAGTCTCACTCTGTCGCCCAGACTGGAGTGCAGTGGCCGCTTCCAGCCACCGCAGCCTCGACCTGCTGGGCTCTGGGGATCCTTCCGCCTCAGCCTTCCGAGTAGCCGGAATTACAGGTATGCGCTACCACGCCTGGCTGATTTTTTTTTTTTTTAATAGTTAAGAAAGGTAGATTGGCCAGGCAGGCTAACTCACGCCTATAATTCCAGCACTTTGGGAGGCTGAGGTGAGAGGATTGCCTGAGCCCATGGGTTCAAGAACATCCTGGGCAACTTGGTGAGACTTCATCTCTACAATAAATCAAAAAATTAGCCAGGCATGGTGGTGCGTGCCTGTAGTTCCAACTACTTGGAGGACTGAGGCAGAAGGATCGCCTGAGCCCTACAAGTCAAGGCTGTGGTGGCCATGAGCAGCAAGCCACTGCACTCCAGCCTGGACCACAGAGTGAGACTCCAACTGAAAACAACAAGAACAACAACAAAAGGTAGATTTATTGAAGAGAAGTTACATTGTGAAGGACACAACAGGCAGAACAGCAGTGAGAGTGTCTGCTGTCTGCCAAACGCAGGATTTTTATCAGTTTTGTTGACTGATGTTCACTAATTGTTTTGGTCACTGAAGTTTTGCTCCAAAGCATAGAATATGAATGACACATAGTATGTGTTCATACTTGGCAAGTGAATAAATGAATGAATGATGGCAGCTTGAACTAAAGCAGGGGGCATGAAGAGAGAGAGATGGATTTGACAAACAATAAAAATTATTAGTAGGCTATGGAGTATAAGAATGCAGTCAAATATGGCCTTCAATGCCTCAGCGGCTAGCTGACCAACATCCTCTTGAGATACAGGTGGAGTGAAGGTGGGAGGAGCTTGAGTCATTCCATCTAGGACCTGAGATGCTTATGGGACATTCAGTGTAGTAGGCAACTAGAAATGAGGTCAGGAGAGTTTTCGGGGGCAGGAGATATAGAGGATGGTCTTGAAATCTGGAACTATAAATAATATTACATCACATATTACAATATCAATAAACCATATATTATATATTTACTCCTGTTTCCATTGTAGAATCTTCATAATTATTGGGAATGAATAATTGAGATGAGTTGCTTCTATGAGATTTTTAAGGATAGCTAATCCTATGTATGCAGCTGTCAAGATAAATTTTTAAAGAATTAACCAAGTGTAGGCCTAGTTTCACTACCTTGTCTTCCTTGATGATAGAGATGAGCATAATCAACTTTCTGAAGTATAAAGAACGGCCTCAGGACCAGTAAAAAACATGTAATATACAGAGTTCTATATATCAACAAAGGAGGTCTGCAATACTCTTTAAGATAATGTCTATAGAGTCATATAATACTATAGAAGATTAGATTTTAATTTTTTAATTTTCTTTTTAGTAGGCGTGTCACTCTGTCACTGAGGCTGGCATATGGTGGCACAATCACAGATCATTATAGCCTCGACCTTCTTGGCTCAGCAGTTCTTCCACCGCAGCCTCCTGAGTAGCTGGGACTACAGACGTGTGCCACCACACCCAGCTAATTTTTAAATTTTTTGTAGAGACGAGATCTTACTATGTTGCCCAGGTTGGTCTTGAACTCACGAATTCAAGTGATTTTCCCACCTTGGCCTCCCAAAGTACTGGGATTATAGGCATGAACTACTGATCCCCACCTAGATCTTAATTTTGTAGTCAGTTACATCACCACCTCAAGACTATCTCAAGGCATGTTGGGAAAGTTGACCTGGTTCCTGTTTCCCACAGCCCTAAAACCTCATGAATGTCAGAACTTGACCACTTCTCATAACCTCCAGTGCTATCACCCTGGTCAGGCCACCCTTTTTCACCACTTTGGACATCCTTACCATTAAGCCCCCCTTACCTCTTGAACTTCTCCTGCCTTCTTGCCTTAGCAACACTTCTCTCCACCAGGGCACCAAATCCTCTATAACTCCTGAGGGCAGGCACTTTGTTCACCAGCACAGTCTCAGCACCAACACAAGAGGTGCTCAATAAACGTTCAGATATCCAGGGTGGGTTTGAGGGTGGTTGGGGAAGTTTTATTTAAAATATAATCTGAGCCGGGCTCGGTGGCTCAGTCTGTAATCCCGCGCCTTTGGGAGGCTGAGGTGAGTGGATTGTCTGAGCCCGCGGGTTCAAGACTCGCCTGGGCAACTTGGCAAGACCTCATCTCTACAATAAATCAAAAATTAGCCGGGCATGGCAGCGCGCGCCTGTAGTTCCGGCTACTTGGAAGGCTGAGGCGGAAGGATCATCGGAGCTCAGCAAGTCGAGGCTGCGGTGGCCGGGAGCAGCCACTGCACTCCAGTCTGGGTGACAGAGTGAGACTCCAACTCAAAAAAATAAAATAAAATAAAATGTAATCTGAGCTGGGTTCAGTGGCTAAATGGATAAAATTGATTTTGCTAATATATTTTATTCAACCCAATATATCCAAGATATTATCATTTCAATATATAGTCAACACAAAACATAGTTAATGAGAGTTTTACATTATTTTTCTTTCATGCAGAGTCTTTGGGATGTGTCTATTTAACATTTATAGTATATCTCAATTTGAACTAGCCACATACAAGTGCTCAATAGCCACAGTGGCTAGTGGCTACTGTATAGAATTGTGTAGTTCTAAAAGCTTTACGGTTTCAGCTTTTACCGTGTGACCTATTATCCATCTTGAACTAATTTTGGGGGTATAGAGTGGTAAGAATTAAGAGTTAATTTTTTGGGTATTCATTTGCAATTGTTTCATGTCATTTGGTAAAGTGACTTTCCTTTCTCTATTGAATTGACTTGGCACCCTGGGTCTATTGTTGGTTTCTCTGTTCTGCCCTATTGGTATTCACCTAGGCTTAAGGCAATATCACACTGTCTTGATTATATAATTTTACAGTAACTTTTAAACTCAAGTAGTGTAAGAATTCCAGCTCTATTCTTTTTCTAAATGATTTTGGCTATTCATTTTCTTTGCATTTCCACATACATTTTAGAATCAGCATATCAATTTCTTCAAAAGAGCCTGCTGGGGCTGGGCGAGGTGGTTTAGCCTGTAATCCCAGCACTTTGGGAGGCTGAGGCAAGAGGACTGCCTGAACCCTGGGCATTCGAGACCAGCCTGGGCAACTTGATGAGACCTCGTCTCTACAATAAAATAAAAAAATAAGCCGGGCGTGTCATCGTGCGCCTGTAGTTCCTGCTACTTGGAGGCTGAGGCGGAACCATCACCGGAGCCCAGCAGATGGAGGCTGTGGTGGTCATGAGCGTGCCACTGCACTCCAGCCTGGGCAACAGAGTGAGACTCCAACTCAAAAAAAAAAAAGAGCCTGCTGGGCTTTTGATTAGGACTCTGTGGAGTCAATAGGTCAATTTGGGGGAGAAGGGGCAGCTTAATAATATTATCTTCCAATACTAGAACAGGCCTTTCTCTCCATTTATTTAAGTCTTTTAAAGTTTCTCTCAGCAATATGGTAGTTTCAGCATAGGGATCTTGCACATTTTGTTAGATATTTCCTAGACTTTTGACTTTTTTTTTTGATGCTCTTATAAATTGTTTTTTTTGTTTGTATTTTTTTTGAGTTGGAGTCTCACTCTGTCGCCCAGACTGGAGTGCAGTGGCCACTCCCGGCCACCGCAGCCTCGACCTGCTGGGCTCTGGGGATCCTTCTGCCTCAGCCTTCCAGGTAGCTGGAACTACAGGCGCGCACTACCCCGCCCCACTAATTTTTTGATTTATTGTAGAGATGAGGTCTCGCTGCCCAGGCGGGTCTCGAACCCGTGGGCTCAGGCAATCCACTCACCTCAGCCTCCCAAAGGCGCGGGATTACAGGCTGAGCCACTAAGCCCAGCTATAAATTGTATTTTTTAACTGATATACAATTATACATATTCATGATACATTTTATTTTTTAAATTCTTAATTTCCTGATTGTTTGTTGCAAGTACAGTTGTCCTTCAGCATCTGTGGGGAAATGGTTTCAGGACCACCTCCACCCACCACAAACACGAAAATCTGCAGCTGCCAATTTCCTTATATAAAATGCCACCGTATTTGCATATAATCTACTCACATCCTCCCATATGCTTTAAATCATCTCTAGGGCAATCCCTCAGGCCTCCTCCCACTGTGGAAGCTTTTCTGTCTTCTCAATAAATCCTGCTTTCTCCAAAACAAACAAACAAACTCTAGATTACTTATAATACCTAATACAATTCTTACACATCACTTCAATTGTATGATTCAACATAGTACTACCCAGTGTGGGGTAAATTCAAGCTGTACTTTTGGAACTTTATAGAATTCTTTTTCCAAGTATTTTCAGTCCATGTTTGGTTGAATCCCCAGATACAGAGGGCTGAATGTATATAGAAATATATAAAAGTTTTAGCTATTAATCTTTTGCAATCTTGCTAAATTCACTTATTTTTAATTTGTATTTGCTATTATTATTATTATTATTATTGAGTTGGAGTCTTGCTCTTTTGCCCAGACTGTCGTACAGTGGCACAATCACAGCTCTTGGCAGCCTTGACTTCCTGGGCTCAGGCCATCCTTCTACCTCAGCCTCCCAAATAGCTGGAACTACAGGCACATACCACCATGCCCAGCTAATTTTTTGATTTTTTTTTTTTGTAGAGACAGGATCTTTCTATATTGCCCAAGCTGGGCTCAAACTCCTGGGCTCAAGCAATCCTCTCATCTCCCGAAGTGCTGGGGTTACGTACGGGCATGAGCCACTGTGCCCGGCATCGTCACTCATTAGTTCTATTAAAGACTCTATTGGTTTTTCTTTCTTTTCTTTTCTTTTTTTTTTTTGAGTTGGAGTCTCACTCGGTCGCCCAGACTAGAGTGCAGTGGGCGCTCCCGGCCACCGCAGCCTCGCCTGCTGGGCTCCGGGCTCCGGCGATCCTTCCGCCTCCGCCTTCCGAGTAGCCGGAATTACAGGCGTGCGCTACCACGCCCGGCTGATTTTTTGATTTATTGTAGAGATGGGGTCTCGCTGCCCAGGCGGGTCTCGAACCCGCGGGCTCAGGCAATCCGCTCACCTCAGCCTCCCAAAGGCGCGGGATGACAGGCTGAGCCACCGAGCCTGGCTCGGTTTTTCTACATACACAATTATGTGTAGGAGAGGAAAAATAATTTCCCTCAACTCTTATAAGTTCTTAGTTGAAATAGAGCCCTGTTACAAAAGACCAATTAACAAGAGGGGAAAAAGCCCAAAACGAACAAAACCAAACCTCATTAACATATATTTTAATATATAATAGAGGAGAGACCCAGAGAGTGAGTAGTTTTCAGAGAAGTGACTTTGAATTCTTGCATATATAGCATCTTCAACAAAGAACAGTAAACTTTTAGAGAGGTGACAAGACAAAGAAAAAGGGCTTTGATTCTCTAGGGAAAGCAATTTGTGGGAAGGCAAATCTCCAGGCCCACGAAATTCTACAGTTATTTTCAGTGGTTAACATTTGTTCAATCTGGTGGAAAGTGGGGGGTGGGGGGTAGTGATACCTTTTGTCTTTGTAATTGTGTCCTGCTTTTAGACAAATACGTGGAAGACAGCTTTCCTGCATCTGCTTCTTCTTAATTGTCTTTAACTCAACAATCCATGTGCCAAAGAGGCACATTTTGTGGTGGCATATTCTAGTCTCCCACACATTATTTATGAATAAAATAGTTTTATTTACTTTCCCTTTTCACTGGAAATTTTAGCCTAAATTAATTTGTTTTTTACGTCAATATGAAATAGGTTAGTAAGTGCAGGAAAATGTGACCTCTGTTTCACCCTGCAAGAAACAGGAAACAAGTAGCTAAAAATTTGGGAAACACCCCAAGGTGTTTACAGTTGGAGTCTGCAGAGCAAAGCAAGCCCTGCCCTTCTGGTCACCAGACCATGGCAAGTAAAACACAGCTCATCAGGCCACCCAGATGCCCTAATGGAGACAAATCTATGGCCCTCATGACCTTCGCCGCCTCCCAACCACCTCCCTAAAAGCAGAGGAGGAGATGAAAGCCAGTCACCAAGACACGCTCAAGGCAGTTCTCACCCCGAGATGGTCCCACTCTTCCTGGAGCGTGTAGTTTTCTTCCTGAGGGCAGCTCTCCTCTTGAAAGGGCCTGCCCTCATTCCCCTTTCCTTTAAGTGTATACTTTCACTTTAATAAACTCTTTGCATATTCACCAACTTGTTGACTTGCGCTGGAATTCTTTCCTATCAAGACCCCAGGCAAAAGTTGAGCTCTCACAGGGCACAGTAGCTCACGCCTGTAATACCAGCACTTTGGGAGGTAGAGGCCAGAGGATTGCCTGAGTCCAGGGATTCGAGACCAGCCTGGGCAACTTGGTGACACCTCATCTCTACAAAAAATCAAAAAATTAGCCAGGCATGGTAGCGCGCACCTGTGGTTCCAGCTACTTGGAAGGCTGAGGCAGAAGGATTGACTGAGACCTGCAGGTCGAGGCTGTGGTGACCATGAATGTGCCACTGCACTCTAGCCTGGGTGACAGAGTGAGACTCCTATTAAAAAAAAAAAAAAAGAGTTGAAGTCACTTCTCTCTCTGTTAAAGAGATCTGTTCTCCAGCAACCAGGACAGTGGATGGTTTTTAGGTTGTCTGATACAAACTCTTTGGAAAGAAATATGGCAATATAAGCAAGTCATAAAATTATTATACTCAATAAATTACCTTCTAGAAGTCTACCAAGAAAAATAATTCTTTGTTTTTCAAAAATCTGATATACCCACTTAGTGAGCTATTAGTAGACATTAAAAATCAGATTATAGCCGGGCTCGGTGGCTCAACCTCTAATCCCAGCACTTTGGGAGGCAGAGGTGAGTGGATTGCCTGAGCCCACGGGTTCGAGACCAAACTGGGCAACTTGGCGAGACCTCATCTCTACAATAAGTCAAAAATTAGCCGGGCATGGTAGCGCGCGCCTGTAGTTCTGGCTACTTGGAAGGCTGAGGCGGAAGGATCGCCGGAGCCCAGCAGGTCGAGGCTGCAGTGGCCGGGAGTGGCCACTGCACTCCAGTCTGGGTGACAGAGTGAGACTCCAACTCAAAAACAAAAAATGAGATTATAAAGGTCGATTGTTAAGATGCTAACAGATGGGTGTATTGTACAGCCAACTAAAAGTGGCTTGAACCTTAAATAATTAATTTTTTCACATAACAAAAAGACCAGAGGTAAGGCAATTCCAGATTTACTAAATCTTTCTTTTTTAAAAACCAGGTGATATATATACTTTAAAATTTGAGAAACATTACAGCCTAAGAAACATTCCCTTAAATCATATTGACTTTGGTTTTTTGTTTTATTTTGCTTTGTTTTGAGTAGAAGTCTCACTCTGTCACCCAGGCTGAAGTGCAGTAGCATGCTCACAACCACCACAGCCTCAACCTGCTGGGCTCAGGTGATCCTTCTGCCTCAACCTGGAAATACAGGTATGTGCCACCACGTCCAGGTAATTTTTTTTTTTTTTGAGTTGGAATCTCACTCCTTTGCCCAGGCTGAAATGCAGTGGCATGCTCATGGCCACCCCAGCGTCAACCTGCTGGGCTCAGGTGATCCTTCTACATCAACCTTACAAGTAGCCAGAACTACAGCTGTGTGCTACCATGCCCAGCTAATTTTTTGATTTATTGTACAGATGAGGTCTCACCAAGTTGCCGGGGCTGGTCTCGAACCCACAGGCTCAGGCAATCCACTCAC
>NW_007247041.1:0-1265 GCF_000164805.1 Carlito syrichta | reverse complement strand
CAACTTGGCGAGACCTCATCTCTACAATAAATCAGAAAATTAGCCGGGTGTGGTAGCGTGTGCCTGTAGTTCCAGCTACTTGGAAGCCTGAGGCGGAAGTATCGCTGGAGCCCAGCAGGTTGACACTGGGGTGGCCGTGAGTGTGCCACTGCACTGCAACCTGGGTGACGGAGTGAGATTCCAACTCAAAAAAAAAGGAAAGAAATGAGCCAAGAATCCTCGGGTTTTGTACTGCACCCCACCTGGCAACAAACCAACTATAAAAAAAACATATTGGGAACAATGAAGAAAATTTAAATATGGGGTGGGCATTAGGTCCGTGCTTCTCCAACTGCGATGAAGAACCAGATTCCCCCCCAATTTATTGAAGACAATTACTTTTGTAAAATAAAATAAAAATTCAGTAGTAGAAAAATGAATTACAAAAAAGATATATGACAAACAAAGCCCATTGTTTTTACTATTGTTAGAGTCAATAGACATAAAATTACCCTGTGAAAAAAAATTTTTTTTGCTATTGAAATTGTTATACTTACTTATAAATGCTTGCTCTTAGTTCCTTTACACATTTTTTCACAGACAGGTAATCATTTATGGACTAGAACCACTCCATGGAGCACACTCTATGTAGTACTGTATTAAGTGATATTAGGAATTACTGTTAATTGTGTTGCATTGTAATGGCAGAGAATAGAACAAATTCCCACATTCCTACAAAAAGACTAACTGTACCAAAGTGTTGTGACAAATAACTACCATAACTAGTTTGTAAACCCGCTTAATCAAGAAATGCTATGTTAATGAAAAAAACCAAACTCTGAAATATTTTAATGAGGTTTACTCTGAGCCAATATAAATTATCAGGGTCCGGGGAAAACACAAACCCAAGAAGCCTTGAGTAAGTGGTTCCAAGGTGGTAGGATTACAGTTTGGTTTTACACATTTTAGGAGGGCAGGAGTTACAGGCAAAGATGTCAATTCATGGAAGGTATACACTGGTTTGGCATGAAAAGGTGGCAGAACTTGAAATGCAGACTTATAGGTTATAAGTGGATTTAGAGATTCTTTCATTTGCATTTGAGTAAAGGAGTAAGACTCTGTCCAAAATTTGGAGTAGGCAGAAAAGAATGCTTTTAGTTAAGATAAGGATACTGTGTAGCAAAATTGATGGCCGGCTGGGCTCGGTGGCTCAGCCTGTAATCCCAGCACTTTGGGAGGCCGAGGTGAGTGGATTGCCTGAGCCCGTGGGTTCGAGACCCACCCGG
>NW_007247040.1:235241-285043 GCF_000164805.1 Carlito syrichta | reverse complement strand
ATTTACTGTAGAGATGAGGTCTCGCCAGGTTGCCGGGCGGGTCTCGAACCCGCGGGCTCAGGCCATCCGCTCACCTCGGCCTCCCAAAGGCGCGGGACCCCCACAAATGCTTGTTGAATGACTTCGCGTTATACACCTCTCTCTGCACTTTTTCTTCAAAGCACTTAGTACGGTTTACAGTGATGCGTGTGTGTGAATATTTTATTCATGCTGTCTTTCTTGATAGACTGTGAGTCCCAGGAGGGAGGGCAGGGATCACGTCAGTTTTGCCCCCAATTAAGACCCAAGTATCTAGCACAGGGTGGGCTTCACGGCATTTGTTGACGAACAGAAAATGAACAGCCAGTGCTCTCGGGAGCTGCCAGTGCATCTCAACAACATGCCTTCCTTGGCAGACACACGGGTGTTTTAGAAACAGAATGAACACGCACAGCAAAAAGCAAGTGAGATGGGGGCTCACTTTAGGGCTTACCTTTCTGCTTGATTAGAAAACGTAGTACTGGATGCCAATCTAGGAAATAAAATGAATACAGTCACACAAAGGCCTTTGGTTTTCATAAAAAAATCCTCAGGACTGCGGTGGAACTTGGGGCAGTCAGGTTTAGATGGGGAGACATCCACAATGTTGACAGTTCCCTCCACCCAGGACAGAGGGCCCACTCTGGTCCATCTCCAGGTCAAATTTCACCCAGTCCCTGAATCCTGCTTTCTGTGTTGTCAGATATTTCCACTGAGAGGCAAGCAGTTAAAGATGAGTTTCTGTCATCTGCCACGCTACAAGATGGCATCTCAGCCAAGTTAGACAGTAATCAGAGCAACATTTGACCCAATCCCTTCCCATACTAATTAAAATTCATTTTCTTTGTATACAACCTCTGAAATCTAGTTACAAACAAACCATGATTCGCAAAAGCCTCTGTAGTAAAAATAGATGGAACAGGAGTATTTGTCAGCTAACTGTTGGCTTGGAACAATCAGGAAGGAAATCTGTTACACTGAGAAGATACATAACATGCAACTTTTGAAAAGTGTATTGATAAGCTTCTGTATGTGTGGAAATATTCTAGATGTTAGCGTGTAGAAAAGAAAACGTACTACATGGGTGGGTTTAGAAGAACATGTCTTGATCAGTAAGACACTGAAGAAGCAAACAAGAAGATGCTGCACGTTAATTCACTCTCTTAAGACAGGCAAGCGTGAATGGAGCCACGAACCCATGTGGGGAGGGACATGGGTCTAGCAAATGCTGACACCAGACACCATTCCCAGCGGGTTTGCTTATGTGCTCCTCAATGCGAAAGCACAACCATGAATGGATAAATGTAGCAAGTGAACTAAACCGTAATCAAGGGTGCAGTGAATGTGATCTTAAAGGCTGGACCTAGAGAAAGGGATAGGGGATATTTATGAGGGAGCCACGCAGAGAAAAGCACGCGATCTCATGGAGCAGCCGGGTGGTCCTGAGGGTTAGGCTGGGCTAGCACACGCACAGAACACCTGATGGTTCCTGCAGTCACAACGGGCACAGATAAGCTCAGTGCCCGCAAATCCACAGGACCCCATCTGTTCTTCGTGGTGCAACTGAGGCAAGCGAGGAAGCCCTGAACTGGGCGACGATGGGATTTGCTTCTTTGGTAGCTTTGGTGACCAGGCTTAGGTGGCTAAGAACTGTGGCAGCTTGCACTGGGCATGCTCCTGCCTCTTGCTAGTCTACCCAAAGGAGGCAGAGATTTAAGTGTGTGTGTATGCTAAGATGTAAAATGTATATGCTACCGGCTGTCCCATGCTTTCATTCAAAGCTCATGTGTTTACATCCTAACCATTGGCAATGCTTGAACATGGATTATTCTCATTTACGTTAAAACAAACAGAAAACTGAAACAAACCCCTCTACATAGCTAGCATAACTTAGATCAGCTGTTTTAAAGAGACAGTGACAGACAAGAACAATAATTCTATCTGTCCTAAAGCTAAGAAATATTGATAGTAGGAAGTGTGATCTTGCATTAATAAAAATCTCAACTCCATAAGTATTGCTGATATCTGATGCACATTTATCTGCAATTATTATGATTAGGGCAAAAATCAGGGGTTTAAGTTAAATAGTTCCTCTTTTCTTATCTCTCTAACCTGAACCCATCACTCACTTTGTATATTTTGAAATCTAGAGATGGAGTGGTTAGACTTACCTTTACGCCATCTCTGACTCTATGACTCCTAAGTATACTACAAAAAAAAAAAAATCCTGGGGCAGGTGGGATAAGAAAGTCATAGACTTTTGGGGTTGAGGCATCTATAATGCTTTCTTACTTATCTTCAACTTGAAATCAGCATTTTTCATTTAAAAAATAGATTAAATCTTAGCTCCATTAAGATTCCTTCTCTTTCGCTCCCGCAAATGCCAAGAATTTGCACAATCCAGGTCTTGTCCATCCCCTCCTTATAGACTTGCCCTAAGAAATTCTTTCCACCCTGAACTGCACAACACTTAGCACTCAGACCACTCTTTCCAGCATGTAATCGTGCCCTGCTGTGTATGACTGATCAGTGATTCCATAGAGCAGCTTCCTTCTTCAGCAACGAAACCACAAACACTTAAGGCAAGAGCTGGGTCTGATGCCTGCAGCCTACCGCACCAGCACTGGGACAGCACAGGTGGGAAACAGCACCTTCCTGTGGTTGATTTCGATCCCCTCCTGCGAGCTGTGCATGCTCAACTACAGTTTGTGACTGAATCCAAACTTGATTCATATGCATGAATCGCCTCATTTGTCTTCTAATGTCCTGTCTACTAAACAGAATTTTCTGCACATAAACACCCTCCAAGCAGCTAAGCTTAGCCTTCTCCCAGTCAGGCTGAGGGCCCTGCTTCCCAGCTGCGTGCATGTTCCCTTTATCTGAGTCACAAACGCGAACCTGCTACACGGCCATGTATCCCCTCGCCTGACAATGTCCCACATTTCATGGTTAAGTGAGGTGCCTTCAGATTACAGATGCCTAGAGAACCCATTTCAAAGGAGTAACTAATACTCACTAATGTTTACAAAGTGCTTACTACGGCCCACTGACAGTTCTGAGCATTGTCATATCAGCACACGTGGTAATAGGGAACAATGCACAGTCAAGTTTTCTCAGTGCAGTTCCCTCTAGCGTCGCTTCCACATTGTGACTCATGACTCTGCACAGCTGGAGAATTCAATCAAAAGACTGGTCCACCAGGTTTTCAAAACTAGTCTGAGTTGATCCCACAGATACATCTCACTTTTGAACCAGTGGTTTTTACTTCAAGAGACAGATTGAATCAGGGCCCTTCCGACAAACCCAAACAGAAGCTGACTCTCACCTTCCCACAGACTGCATGATATCCAGCAAGAGTGGGGCTGCCAAGTCTGGGCTTAAGTGAATGAATGTGGAGAGGACCACAATGGCCAGCCCAAGTGTTTCTTCATCATATTCTTCAAGAATAGCCCCACAGTCATGGCATCTGCAAAGAAAACAGAGGCATGCTTTTCATGAAGGCAACCAGAGTTTTAAGGTAGAACATAGGATACACACAGCCATTTCTGGAAGGGTTTGGAAAGGTCCTCAGAAGGAAATCAGTAGCCCCGTTCTAATAATAAGGAGGAGACTCTAGGGCCACCATTGCCAGAAAGAGCAAACAGGAAGGTTCTTTTGATTACTGAATTCGTTCTTTCAGTTCACAAGCTTCTGACCTACATATGAGTTATTGCTTTCTTGCAGAATGAGTGTGAGTTGGACTGTCTGAAGCTTCTGGTTGAGGGATTTTATGCATATGAAATTATGACTAGGGATAATCAGTAACTAGATTTTTCTTCATTTGTTGAGATTAAAAATGAAAAATGCAGCTGGGCACAGTGGTGCAAGCCTGTAGTCCCAGCTACTTGGGAGGCTGAAGTGGGAGGATCCCTTGAGTCCAGGAGTTCAAGTCCAGCCTGGGAAACACACCGAGACCTCATTTCTTAAAGAAAACAGAAGGGGAAAGAACAGTGCCTAGGCACAGATGGAAACATTAAAAAAAAATGTTCTATTTGTGGATAAATGGCAGGGTAGTCAAGTCAACAGAACAATCCAGGAAGTCTGGGAAGTTTGGATTGAGTCTCTTCTCTACCACTCACTTAGATCAGTCTTATGAGCCGGCCAGGCCCGCCAAGCGTCATATGCAAAAACACTGACAACGGCCAGTGCTCTTTAGTGACCTGCAGCGTGCTGCTCCTTAGTGTCCTAATGTAGGTCCGCATAATCAGCTCGGCCACAGCCAGCTTTACAGAGTGAGCAGCTCAAAACAGGAGCGGGAACGGGAAGCGAGGCAACCAGAGCTACGAGTGCTGTTGTGACTTTTCCATCTGTACCCTTTCTAAATATAAGCAAGAGAATTTTTAAAAGGTACATTTCTTACACATTTGACATACAGAGTCACACTGGTAACTAAAAAAGAGAAGCAGAGTACACAGACGGTCGAGAAGGCAGCCCGGAAAGGTTAGGTCTTGGGGGGTTACCCCAAGGCGGAGCCAGGGAGATCCTGCCACAGGCAACTCAGAACCCGGATGGACATTCTGAGGCAGCTGCACAAAACAGGCACCGTCACTTTCTCAGGCATCACCGACTGCGAAGCTGGTGGCCAGCTACGTGGACTCTCGCACCAGCCTTTCCTCCTCAGGCTCCTTCCCTTTGTGGGAAGCATGCCCAATCTGTCAATTACCAGGAAGCCTTCCTGGTCCAAGGACATCTCTTCAGACGTGAAATTCTACAGGTCTTACTCCTTGTCATCCTCGCCGAACCAGCACGTAGGTGCCAAGCGATATGCTGGAAGTTCAGAGTACAAAATGCAGAAGAAGTGGACCTCTCCCTGGGGAGCTCACCGTCTATTACAGAATGTGTACATATAAGCAGATAATTAAAAATGCAATGTGATAAGTGCTACAATGGGGAGATGTACCCAATGCTACGGAAACTCAGAAAACAGCATGATCAAGTCTGCCCAGTGGAACCAGGAAAACTCTGCCTTACACTGGGTCTTGAAGCATGAATCGGAGTTCACCAGGCAGAGAAAAGTACAGAGAAGGGCACCTGTGAAGTCACAGAGACGAAAATGCATCAGGCAGGCGCTGGAAAAGACAGGGGGCTGGGGAAGAGTTTCTGAAGAGCAGTGGGAGGCCACACCTCCAACAGTCTGAAGGCCCAGGAAGAGTGGGAGGAGACTAAGACCGCCAACGAGAGGCAGCTAGAGTGTGTCCTCCTGTGGAGTAAACCAAGACAGTCTTCTCGGTACTCAGAGGAACAGGATGAGCAGCGTGCCCGGAGACCCCTCAAAAAAGCGGCAATCACCACACACTGCAAGGAATAAAAAAATAAGTGGCCTGGGTTGGAGTCAGTCAGACTCTCATCTGAATCACCACACAGGCCCCCGGAATGCAGTGGGGAAGGTGGGTGAGGACAATTCCAAAGTTCTGTGCTTCTGCCATGAAACCGGAGGGACTCTGCGCCTTGCCGGGCTCCAGTCCCCCATGGGAAACTGCCTCACCCACCGCCGAGCTCCGCCAAGACCCACGTGGGCTGGCGCAAGAAAAAAAAGCCCTGGGCAGCTGCAGCTGTATCCCCGGAACTTGGAGGCTGCTTTCCAGCCAGGCTGGGAGGGGCAGCCCCAAGGGCCAACCCCCAGGTGGCAGACAGCTCCGAGTTTGAGGGGCGTGTGGCTATGAGCCCCCTGAGGCCTTGAGGCTGCCGCACCTTGACACTGGATGGAGGACTGCCGAGGCTAAGGGGGGGAGCAGGCCGATGCATCACCAGAGCAGCCTCTCGTTCCCTGTGTCAATGCTGGGGTGCCCCCTTCCTCCCACAGCAGCACTGTCCAGCGGCTGGAGACTCCCGCCAAAGCCCTCTGGGGCAGCCAAGAGTGTGCATGGGTGGGGGGCTTGGGTTTCTTTCCCCCAACCCCCTCTCCCGCACCCCCAGACAGAGAACTTGGGTAATCCCCAGAGCCCCACTGTCCACCCGTGTGGCTGGGCACCTCCCTGGAGCAACATATGCCTAGGAGAAAGCCACAGCCACCCTCACAGCTGGCTGTCCCCCACAAGAGCCACCTCCTGGCTGGAGGTCAACAGCACAGCCTATCACATCTGATGTGACACCTCAGCTCTGGGGAAGGTCTGATCCCAGACCCCCAGCAACTTCACTCTCCAGGCCACTCTGGCCACTATGATTCTGTGCAGGCACCCAGCACAGGACTACGCCGCGGGCGACTGGAAAACTCATGACACTAAGGCGACACACCACCAAGGGACCCCCACAGTGCCTGTGTCAGCCCCCTGCCAACCTCACGTAAGAGGAAACATTTCCCAAATGAGGAAAAAACAGAAAAATAATTCAGATGATATGAAAAAACAAAGTTCTCCAACACCGCCAAAAGACCACATGAACTCTTCAACAATGGAAGATAAAATGAAATGAAAACTTTGAAATTCAGAGTTAGAATTCAAAAGGTTGATTATAAAATTGATCAATAAACTTCAGGAGGAAATTGAAAACCAACATAAAGAAATTTTAAAAAGAAAGCAATTTGGGACATGAATGAAAAATTATCCCCAAAAATAAACACCTTAAAAAAAAGAGTTGAAATTCTGGAAATTAAGAATTTAAGGAAGTACAAAATGCAGTGGAAAGTAGACTAGAACAAGCAGAAAAAAAGGATCTCAGAACCTGAAGAGAAGGCTTTTGAATTAACCCGATCAGACAACAACAAAGAAGAAAAATTCAAGAGAATAGAACCAAGTCTCCAAGAAATGTGGGATTATGTAAAACATCCAAACCCAAGAATCATACCTGTTCCTGAGGAAGAAGTGGAAGCAACAGGTTTGGAATATCTATTTGAGGAAATAAAGGAGGAAAACTTCCTTGGCTTTACCGGAGATGTAAAAACATCCAATACAAGAAGCTCAAGGAGCCCCCAGAAGATTCATTGCAAAAAGGTCATAACAAGGCATAGAATCATCAGGTTATGCAAAGTTAATGGGAAGGGAATAATTTTAGGAGCAGAGACACAAAAGCATCACATAACGTACAAAGGTAAACTTAGCAGAGTAACAGCAGAACTCTCAGAAGAAATCTTACAAGTCAGAAGGGATTAGGGCTCCACCTTCAATCTCCTCAAACAGAATAGCTGGCAGCCAAGAATTCTGCATACCACAAAACTAATTTTCAGAAATGAAGGAGAAATGAAGTCTTTCTCAGATAGGCAAATGCTGAGGGAATTTGTCACCACTAGACCAGCTCTACAAGAAATGCCCAAAGTAGTTCTAAATACTGAAGCAAAAGGTCAAAAACACTAGTAGGAAGCTGCTGGAAATCAGAAAGCTCACAGGCTTTATGGAACATCAACACAATCAAGGAAAAACAAATAAATAAGTGAAACAACCAGATAACAACCAGTATGATGAATGGCATAGTACCTTACATATCATTATTAACTCTGAATGGTCTCCGTGATCCACTAAAAATATATACTGGCAGAATGGATTAAAAAACACGACCTAGGTCATTGCCTTACCAGAGTTGGTGTGGTCCATGTGCTCTTTGCTCTATGGCCATTGCCATGTTTCCTGGCTGTGGCCCCTTTCCCTACCTTGGGGAGGAAAATCCCTCTTTCTCTCTCTCTAGTTTACTTTCTAAATGAACTATATTTTCCAGTCTGAAAAAAAAACACACAACCTAAATATCTGATCTGCTGCCTTCCAGAGACCCATTTAACACACAGACTCCTATAGACTCAAGGTAAAGGAGTGAGAGAAAATATTCCATGCACCTGGAGAACAAAAATGAGCAAGAGTAGCTATTTTTATATTAAAAAAAGACTTTAAATTAACAACAGTAAAATAAGGCAGAGATGGTTATTATATAAAGAGATCAATCTGACAAGATTTGACAATTTTAAATATATATGCACCTCACACCACAGCCCCCAGTTTTATCAAACAAATTCTACTAGACCTAAAAAAAGAGACAGCAATACAATAATAGTGGTAGATTTCAACACTCCACTGACAGCAATAGACTGATTATCAAGGAAGGTCAACAAAGAAGCACTGGAGTTAAACTGGACCCTAGAACAAATAGAACTAATAGACGTCTACAGCACCTTCCACCCCAAACCTACAGAATATACAGTTTTCTCATTAGTACATGGAATATTCTCTAAGATAGACCACATGATAGGCCACAAATCAAGCCTCACTAAATTCCAAAAACTGAAATCATATCAAACAATTTCTCAGACCACAGTGGAATAAAACTAGAAATTAACCCCAAGAAGAACTCATGAAACCAAACAAAAGCATGGAAGTTAAACAATCTGCTCCTGAATAATCCTTTAGTCAACAATTAAACCAAAACAGAAATTAAAAAATTCCTCAAAATGAATTTCAACAATGAAACAAATTATCCTAACCTCCAGGAAACAACCAAAACTGTGCTCAGAGGAAAATTTATAGCACTTAAGACCAGTATTAATAAGACTAAAAGATTGCATATTAACAACCTAACGTCACACCTCAAAGAACTACAAAAACATGAATAAACTAAACCCAAACTAGCAGAAGAAAATAAATAACAAAGCTCAAAGCAGACTAAATGAAGTTAAAATTAAAAAACATACAAAGACTCAATGAAATAAAAAGTTGGTTATTTGAAAAGATAATCAAAATTGATAGACCACTAGCTAGATTAAGAAATGAAGGGAGAAGATCCAAATTAGTTCAATCAGAAATGAAAATAGTGACATCGCAACTGATATAATGGAAATTCAAAAGATCACCTGAGATTATTTATGAACATCTTTATGCAAACAAACTGGATAGTCTAGAGGAAATGGATAGATTCTTGAAAACATACAACCCCCTGATCTTGAATTAGGAAGAAATAGAAACTCTGAAAAGACCAGTAACAAACACCAAGGTTGAAATAGGAATTAAAAGTCTCCCAGCAAAAAAAAAAAAAAAAAAAAAAGCACAGAACCTAGTGGGCTCAAGATCAAATTCTATCAGACTTTCAAAGAACTGGTACCAAAGTTACTGAAGCTAGTCCATAAGATGGAACAGGAGGGAATTCTCCCTAACTCATACTACAAAGTCAATATCAGCCTGATACCAATGCCAAAAAAAGACACAACAAAAAAAGAAAACCTCAGATCAATAGCCCTTATGAACATGGACACAAAAATCCTCAACAAAATATTAGCAAAGTGAATTCAACATTAGAAAAATCCACCACGATGAAGTTTATTTTATCCCAGAGTTGCAAGGGTGGTTCAACATATGTGAGTCAGTAAATGTGATCTGCTACAGAAACAGAATTAAAAACAAAAATCACAATACTTTCAATGGATGCCGAAAGAACATTTGATAAAATCCAGCATCCCTTCATGATAAAAACCCTCAGAAAAACAGACATACAGGAAACATTTCTCAAAATAATAAAAGTCATATACCCCAAACCCACAGTCACGAGACAAGTTGAATGCACTCCCTCTCAGAACTGGAACAAGACAAAGATGCCCACTTTCACCACTCCTATTCAACATAGTACTGCAAGTCTTAGCCAGAGTAATCAGGCAAGAGAAAGAAATAAAGAGTATTCAAATTGGAAAAGAAAAAGTCAAACTATCTCTGTATGCCAATGATATGATCTTATATCTAGAGAATCCTAAATGAAATTGGTAAAGTTTCAGGATGCAAAATCAACACACACAAATCAGTAGCACTGCTATGCACCAATAGAGATCAAACAGAGAATCAAATCAAGAACTCAATTCCATTTACAAAAGGAGCCATAAAGCTAAGATACCTGGAATATGTTTAACCAAGGAGGTGAAAGATCTATAAGGAGAGCTACAAAACTCTGAAGAAAGAAATTGGAGAGGACACAAACAAATGAAGAAACATCCCATGCTCATGGATTGGAAGAATCAACATTGTTACAATGATCATATTACCTAAAATAATCTACAGATTCAATGTAATCGCTATCAAACTACCCATGTTGTTTTTCATAGAATTAGAAAAACAAGTCCTAAAATTCGTATGGAACCAAAAAAGAATCAGAATAGCCAAAGCAATCCTAAGCAAAAAGAGCAAAGCTGGAGGCATCGCATTTCCTGACTCCAAATTATGCTACAAGGCTATAGTAACCAAAACAGCATGGTGCTGGTACAAGAGCAACCACATGGACAAATGGAACAAAACAGAGACTCCGAAAATAAACCCAAATGCCTGCCACCAACTAATCTTTGACAAAGTATCCAAAAACATATACCGGGGAAGGGACATCCTAGTCCACAAACGGTGCTGGGAAAATTGGATAGCTACATGCAGAAAAATGAAACTTGATCCCTATCTCGCACCATATGCAAAAATGAACTCAAGATAGATTAAAGATTTAAATGTCAGATTTGAAACCATAAATATCCTAGAAGAAAACCCAGGAGAAACTCTTCTGGACATAGGTCTATGCAAAGAATTTATGGCTAAAGCCCCAAAAGCAAATATAACAACAAAAATTAGTAAGCAGAACTTGGTTAAACAAAAACATTTCTGCACAGCAAAAGAAATAAGAAATCTACAGAATGGGAGAAGATATTCACAAACTGCACATCTGACAAAGGACTAATATCCAGAATCTACAAAGAACTCACACAAATCAGCAAGAAAAAAGCAAATAACCCCATTATAAAGTGGGCAAACGACCTGAACAGATAGCTATCTCTCAAAAGAAGACATGCAAATGGCCAACAAACATATGAAAAAATGCTCAACATCACACATCACCAGGGAATGCAAATTAAAACCACAGTGAGATACCATCTTACACCAGTCAGAAAGGCCCTTTACTAAAAAATTAAAGAACAACAGACGCTGGTACGGATGTGGTAAAAGGGAATTCTCATACATTGCTTGTGGTAGTGTGACTTAGTATCCCCTCCATGGAAACTGGGATGGAGATTCCCCAAAGAATGGAAAGCAGACCTACCATTTGATGCAGCAACCCCACTACTAGGCCCAAAGGAACAGAGGTCGTTATATAGAAAGACACCTGCACTCACAAGTTCCTCGCAGCATAATTCACAGTTGCAAAGATGTGCATTCAACCTAACTGTCCATCAACTGACCAGTGGATAAAGAAAACGTAGTGTGCGTATATGGAATATTATATGAATAGTGTGTTATGGAATATTATTCAGCAGTCAAAAAGAATGAAATAATGTTATTCTGCAGCACCTTGAGGGAACAGGAGAAGATCATCCTATGTGAACTGACGCCGGAGCAGAAAACCTGACGCCGCACGTTCTCACTTACAAGTGGAGCTAAACTAGGATCTGCAAAGACGTGGAGATGGTGTCATGGACACTGGAGACTCGGATGCGGGAGGGGAAAAGGGGCAGAGGTGCAAAAAACTGCCTGTGGGGTCCAATTTGCACAGGTGGGAGTGGTGGGCGCGCTTGAGGCCCAGCCTTCCTCACCACTCTGTGATGCAGCTGTGTAACTGAAAGCCATTCATACCCCGAAGCCACTGGACAAGAAAAATGAAATAAGAGGCCTGATCTAAGAAGCTAAGGCGTTCGGACTGTCTCCTAGAAGGAATCCAGGGTCTTGAAGGCTGACGAGCTGAGAGGGTACGTGACCAGTATGCGATTCAGAGAAGAGATTCTGCTGGCTGGATGGAATAAGAATTGGGAATCATCCTGACTCTCCCTCAAACAGCTTGAAGCTTCTAGTTGAGGGTGAAGCTTCCAGTTTACTGGTGTGAAATTGTTGCTGGGGGTAGTCAGTGGTGTTATTTGCATTTATCCAAATTTTTAAAAAATCTATATATAAATGGAAGCTGCCCATATAATACAGCATTTCTAAAATTACAAATGATACCAACATGTTGGGCTGCGGCCATCTGAAGAACAAATTATGACTTAGAAGCAAAGCATGCTTCCTCTGAGACATTCTCACAACTGTGGAGACCAAACTTCAACTCTGCAAACACGGCGAGGAAGACAGCTGGTGAGCTTACGTGTCCGTCATCACGGTCGGCTGCTCGTCAGTGAATTCTTCGGGTGCAGGCACAAACATGCTGACTATGCTGGGTGCTGACAGCAGGCTGGATTTGGTGGCACCTGGGTAAGCAGCAAAGGGACAACGCATGAATGACGGGCGGCTTCTGGAGGCCGGGAAAGGCCCCATTATCCTATAAACCCTCCCAAGATCACATTCCCAGGAATGCGGCTGGGAGATTCCCGCTGCACTGTGGGGAGCCCTCAGTAGTGACATGAAGTCCAGAAAGCTTGTGATTTGTTCTGCTGGTGCGAAGTTAAGAGCTAGCCGTCTATGTCTCCCTCTGCTTCTTGACTTTGCACACGTCAGTACGAGTTCAGGGGTGTCAACGGGGCCGAGGGCAAAGATGAAAAGAAAAAGAGGGAAATCGACTCAAGGGCATCCCTGATGAGCTACAACCCTTATTTGTTGGCGTACATGGAAGCTGCCCACATGATGCTGTGGGTTTTTGTTGTTGTTGTCTGTTTTTGAAAGCAGGATTTATTGAGGACAGAAAAGCTCCCACAGTGGGAGGGGACCCAAAGGGGTTGCCTGATGCTGCATTTCTAAAATGACATACAGATCAACATCAAGGTGTGGTGAATGCAGGAAGGGAATGTGGTCCCAGAACTCCATACACTCAAGCAAGAGGGGATAATTTGAGCTAAGAAATACCGGTGTAGTTTTTTACTTTGGAAATAACTATCATTAGTTCCAAAGCCAAAAAGACTTCATTTTTTAAATCCAAGTATTTATGAACAGAATATCAAGTGTTTTGAAGGAACCATCTGGTGACTTACTCCCTGTCAGCCAGTCGGTACCACAGAGTTTAACACTTGGGGTTTTGATGCCTTCAAAGAACTCTGAGGCAGGAACCTTAGCAACACTCTCCAAGGATGAGTAAATCTGTCTGGAGAGCAAGGAAGTCATCTTCCACTAAGACAGCCCCTAGTGCCAGACAGAGTCTGTGGAACTATGGAACGGAGGCACTCCCAAGAAGAATCCCACAGTGACAAGCTAGAATAATGCCATATTCTAAAAAGTAGTAACTGAAACTCGGAGTTTTTCAAATGAAAAAGAAGGCAGAAAAATCCAACAGCCATTAGATAATCTATTCCTCATCGAGGGACTAGTAATGTGGTGCTGTAAAAACAAAGCCTGTGTGATCTTTCCTTAAGTAGGAAAAATTGGGTTCTAAAAGAAACACACACACACGCACGCACACACACGCACACACACACTTAGAAACCTAGCCAAGTGGGCAATGCTTTTCACAATGGGGGGAAATGGTGCCAAGCCTTTGAAAAGTCAAGACGTGTCCATACTACAGTCCCCTGCCAGATGGAGGGTTACAAAGCATATTCATAAGATGAAGACCCGCAAATGCACATGGCGAAGAATATGGAAACATCTTTATGTCACTTCCGAAGCTCCCAAATGAGAATCCACATTTTACCACCATATTTACAAGCTATATCTGAGATCACACTCTTGCTGAAGTACATCAAGTATATCACTGGCAAAGATCTCAAATTGTTTCATAAAGATGTTGTTTTGAGTAGAAGCAACAGTGTTGCAAGCATATGTGTAAACTGATTAACAAAGAAGGCCAGAACCAGGCCAAGATAAATGAAGTTACAATTGATGATTACATCATATGGTAAACAGCATGGAGTTGCTTCAAGAAGCCAAAATACAAGAGGCTTGAATCCAATACTATACGTTTCTTGAACATTGACAGTCGATGTCAACCAGACACCGAAATGCTTATGCTAAAAATGGAAAGTCCAACCCATCAGATAATATGGTGAAAAAAGCACAGGCTTACTAGAAACACAAGAAACTGATTTTTAAAAAATACCTCTGAGTCAAGGCTTTCAGAGGATCATTGCCATTATATAGTAATCACAATTAAATTTATGAAAAGGGAGTTTAATAATAATAACTGGTGGTTTCAAACCCATTATTACCTAAATCAATGCCAAGGAAGAGGTATTTTTGATCGCGGCATCGCGAAGCTGTCTATCCGTATGACAACATGGAATAAACAACACAATATTTATGGCAGTCATCTACAAAAGCAGATAGATTAAGTGATCGGTCACTAACCCCTAGGAAAACATTAGCTGAATCAGTGAATTCCTGAACATTGCTACTAAAGTGGGAACAAAGAGTCAAGTGCAAGAAGGTGGGAAACGCAAAAAGGAAGCTGTGGACCTCCGCCGCCTTTTGCTATGGCCGAGTCACGATAAACCCACAGTGGCAAAGGCAGTCCCCATTACCCTCATGTTGCTGCCAACACTTCTGATGCCACCACTGCTGGTTCTACTCCTGAATACCCAGAGTGCGCTCTACACGGAGCCAGAAGCAGAAACAGGACTCTCAGAAACGTGAATGAGCACAGGCCCAGCCCCAAAGCTCAGCTTCACAGCAGTGATTTGGACAAAAGCCCCTTGGGAGTCTTGGAGATCGGTGAAACTACAAAGGGGTGTGTGTGTCTCAAAGCACGCATGTACGTTTCAGTCCCCCAGCTGCACCAAGAACTGACCCGTCAGTTGACAGGGAAAGAGACTGGCTTTCCATCTTTGCTCTCATCACTTCATTCCATTTTTGTCACTGCAGTCACTAGATCATAAACAAGCACCCAAGACTTGTTCAATCACCCTGACTTCTCATCGAGGTTTTTTCCTAGCCCCATAGATGAGAAGAGTCTCGCCTTATCTGATACAGGGGCTGAAACTGTTACTTGCTGCTAGAGAAATGTTATCAAAAGCTGGAGAAAAACATCTCCTCATTCTGCAGGAAAATTAGAAAACTGATATGGTCTAGAAAAAAATAGGTCTGGGCTGGATGGAGTGGCTCAACCCTGTAATCCCAGCACTTTGGGAGGCCGAGGTGAGAGGATTGCCTAAGCCCACGGATTCGAGAACAGCCTGGGCAACTCTACAATAAATCCAAAAATTAGCCAGGCGTGGTAGTGCGTGCCTATAGTACCAGCTACTTGGAAGACTGAGGCGTAAGGATCGCCTGAACCTAGCAGGTCAACGCTGGGGTGGCCCTGAGCATGCCACTGCACTCCAGCCTGGGCAACGGAGTGAAACTCCAATTCAAAAAAGAAAAGAAAAATAGGTCTGCTTGATTTAAGGGACAGTTATGAGATGTAGCTGTAATTCTTTTTTGGTTTTTGTCTTTCTGCCATGAAAAGTTAACCTGTCTCTGAATTTAAAAAAGGAACAAAAGTAACAATTAACCACTCTGGTAGCTAAAATTCATGGGATACATTTTTAAAGTAAATCTGATCTTAGAGCAGATTTATGCTAAGCTTATTCCCACAAGCAGAGTCAAGTAGACATTTTCGACATGTATTTAAGATATGTGGAGATAAGCTGTTCACCTATGACCTCAACATTCTAGAATGAATACAGGTCAGCTGACCATGCTCAGAAAAGCAGACACAGGATGACATAAAAAACTGATATGCATGAGGAACGCTGAAGGGCCCACGAGTATCCGGTCTAGAAAACGCAGGGGAGGAAGCCAAAACATCATGTGAGAGGGACTAGATTTGTCCTGTGTGGCCCCAAGGTCACTATAAGGAAGAACGGTCAGCCACAAAGATGAGATGTCATGCATCCTCAGTCCCTGAAGGTGTTTGAGTAAAGGCTGGCCCCGTTCTGTCGAACTGCTGGGACTGTGGCACCTGCTGGGTGAGCAGAAGCTGGACAGACCCATGCTCTTTCAGCTTTTATGGCCCGAGACT
This sequence comes from Carlito syrichta, assembly GCF_000164805.1. Lineage (NCBI taxonomy): Eukaryota > Metazoa > Chordata > Mammalia > Primates > Tarsiidae > Carlito > Carlito syrichta. The sequence continues at coordinate 269,194 of NW_007247040.1, read as the reverse complement.
CTGTGACTCAACTGACCTCTCGTCCTCAATGGCTGTCCCTCCAGGTCAGGGTTTAGGCACGTTGGCACATTACACTGGCGCTTCCCGGGCTGTATCTGTTCTGTTGATAAACAGAGCATTTCAGTCTTCAACGCAGTCCACTTGCCACACAATTCAGAATACAAATATTTGAGCAGTCATCTCTGGGGGCCATTTTTGGGTTATTGATTATTATTAACACTTACAAGCACATCCTAGATTTTAAGGTAGGGGTTTTGAGGCTTCACTGCAAATCTGCCATTCCGTTCAGTTCTATTAAATGCAACTAAAGGCAGGAGAGTATCTAAAACCACCCCCAAAAAGCCCAGACCACCCTGATCCCCACAACACCCCAAAAGGCTCAAGTCTTATACCTCCTGATAGAAAACGAAAGGCATGGTCACAGTTATGAGCAAAATGTTTTATGCAAATCAGGGAATACGTAACTGATTATTTGGGACAATAGCCCGAAAACGTGGAACTGGCAGAAGGAGATGGCAGGTGTTGACTGAGGGATGGGGAACAGGACTAAGGGGAGGCAGGGCAGAAACGGGAGAGTGGTGCTTCCAAAACGCATGTGCCCGTGAAAGACGAGGCAAAGAAGCAAGCCATCACCATGTGCGTGGATGGAGAGGAGGCAGGTGCTCGGAGCGAGTTGGTCCATGCTGGGTGGAGCAATCCTGAACCCTGTCTTAGGCTGCCTTTCTCAGTGTGTCCACATGGTCAGATTTGTTCTTGTGAAGACTAGTGAGTCACTGAATCAACATGTGTGGCTTAAAGCTGACATAGCACTCAACACTACACTACAGAGTCACAGATGCTCCGCTGGGCTCAGATTCGGGGTGTATTTTTTGCGGCAGTAATGAAAAGGAGAATGTTGAGATGAAATTCTAGTAGGATTTGGTGACTAGAACAGCAACTTGGAGGACGAAAAATAAACCCAGGAAAACCCAGGTGAAAGAAATTCAGCCCGCACATAAACAAAAATATTAAATGAGAAGCCAGAGAGACACGAACAAGGTTGAAGTGAAAGGTGAAAAATCCAGTTAAAAGAGCTCTTTGGCATCATGTAGTTTTTTTAGATAAAAATTTCGAATAGAAATTGAAATCAATTTGCCTTTTAATCACTACTGAGTCAATCAAGCCAGGTTGTATCTCTGACTAGGTAGTCAGAATCTAAAATGATTAGCTTAGGATGAACTATTTCCTGCAGAAAACAGTAGCATGATAAAATAAGCTTCAGAGCCCCGAGATCAGCCTAGCATGTGCCGGGCATTTCATGCTCAGAGACCTGACCAAACAGACACTGTGGTTATCAGTTCCTTAGACAGCTTCATCTCAGGAGAGAGAGAAGCACAGTCCTCTTTGGTGTGAACAAAAAGACTTCACTCACACCCAGTGACCCCGGAGGTCAGTGCCCAGGGTCCCTTCTCCTCTCCCTTGTCTGCTGGTTTGTGGCTATTCACTGCTTACTAGCACATATCACTGAACGTTTAAAATGTTAAGCACTCTTACAAAATCCAAGAGAGCTGAAATGGTCTGTTAAAAGTGAGACTGAACATGGTGTGTGGGTTTTAGTCATCTAGACCAGTTCTCTCTTTTTTTCCCTAAAGAATAATGAGGGCAAATAAGATGACGTGTACAAATACTATGGCTTTGAGAAAAGATAACAATATCTCAAGATTTGGGTTTTGTGGACACTGTCATTCGTAGTTGTCAGGAAGAAAATGAAGATAATCTCAAATAACTGGAGCCTGAAAGAATTAACCAAGATACTGAGAGCCTGACCGGAGGGGTGGGGCACCCAGCATATCACAGTAATAAACCCTTACATATTCCCAGTGTGTGCGCGTTTCAAGGTGCTTTCACAATACAATCTTGTAGCTCAAATGACACTTTAAGTAAAGGAGAAATTCAAAGGAGGCAGGCACTGAAGAGAGGACTGTGGCTGTGCTACTCGCTCCAGAAGGTAGTACACGTGCCAGACATGGTCTCAAAGTTGAGGAAATGGAGGGTGGCCGTGTAGAAGGCAGATGTGCCATGCAGCCGACCCTTACTTTAAAAGTGAAGTCGGATGAATTCTATCTTATGAGCATGGGTGTGTGCTGCTGCGGCTGGGGGGCTCTGCCAAAACACAGGACTCACATTCCCAAACCTAGTGGACAACCATGACGTCACTAAGCTGACATTTGTTAATATTATTACTCGTAGGAGTCACATTCCCTTATTTGGGGGTTACTTTACAGTTTATTCAACAGAGAATGCTGAAAATCTAGTGTGGTTGATTTTACAAATTTGCATTAGGAATTTCTCTCCCTCCTCCCCAAATTGATAACCCGAGATCTGGAATCTAGGTCTTACAGAGAGAAAGAGCTGGGCCAGCCCTGAAGGAAGAATGTGCCACTCTAGAACATTTGGAAAGTTTAAACAGATTTAGTAATTACCTTAGCTGTTTTTCTTGTTTTGCTTTAATTACTTGAACCAAAGAATGCCTTAACAAGGGAGCAGAGTGGACACAGAGAACATGGCATCAGTTAGTCTGAGAGGTAAAATGAGAAGACAGAGCTCGACCCACCAGTGTCCCAGTCGCTGATGTCGTGGGGGGCGCTAGACTGATGCTCCAGCTGCCGCTTCGTTAGCTGGCTCATTGTCAGAACACCCAGGGAGCCCCTTTTCATCTGCCTGTGCTGAGCTGGATGGGGGAAATTAGGACATGATTACCAGGGGGAACACATTTCTCAGCACACAAAGGCTTCACCATCCATGCAGAATGAACCTTCCTCAACTGTTTCCAATGTCTGGTAAATTGTACGCTCCTGTCCACATCAAAAACGAAGGCACTCTTGTTCCAGGTACCCTTCTTCATGCATGAAGACAGCACGGTGCCGCTTAGCACTGACCTGTAGCCTGTAAATATTTATCCCAGTTACAATGGAATGAAATATGAAACTTTCATTTACTTTTTAGCTTATACACTCTGCCGTGTTCCAAAAAGGACTAAAGACAGATAACATTACCTTGAAAGTGTAGCTTAACTTCCTTTCATAGAGCTTATGCGTACAGAGTTTCAGTCGTTGCCACATCCCCATGAGGTCTCCATGTATGTGTGCACATGTGTGTACTGGAATGTTTCAGAGTAGAAGGACACAAATCAACCCCAATTTTTAGAGAAAGAAACTGAAGCAAGTGAAATTATGTTACTGGGAGCCAACCAGATCTGAGGTGGTCCCTAATCTTAACATACCAGTCCCAAAGTCAGTGCCGTATTCAGTCTCTGTATGAGCCTGTGTCTACTGTTTGAAAAATGTGAATCAAATAACACTACACAGTAGATTATGGTATGTGCCTTTACTTTAGAAAACAGTGGTAACATTTTTATCCTGCAATTAGGTATGGAAAAATATCCCACCAGTGAAAAGTCATTTATTAGCACTTTCAGACCAGAAAAAGGCCAAAAACACTACCAAGTAGACAACTGAGTTAGAAACAGCCTCCCCCACTCCCACTCCACGGTGAGCAACCCAGCAATTCCCACCCACCAGTCCAGTGTAAGCGGTGGGGCAGCACTGATGAAGTTTTTCTACATGACCCCGAACACCTGGGCATCTGACAATCTGTGGTTATTCCCTATCTTCCACGACAATCTCAGAGACTGAGGCTAGGAATGACATGCCCCGGAGGGAGGTGGCAGACACGAGGAGGGACGGAGGGCCTGGCAGGAGGTGGTGGGACGAGGATGGCTGGATGCCCTCGACGAGGCGGAAGACACGAGGATGGCTGGAGGCCTAGAAACGAGGAGGGCGGGCCCCCCTGGAAGGAGACGGCAGACACGAGCGGGGATGGACGCCCAACAGGAGGTGCAGAACTGAGGATGGCTCAGGGTTATGCACAGGCTCCGCAATCATGAAACCAAGGTGGCAACTTGGTGTGATGTGAAATCAGTTATACCACTATCCTTATTATAATTATTTTTTATGTGACTAACATGCTGCTTGGTTCATGGTGGTCGTGGTAGGTTTAGCTACAAAATAGCGAATAAACTGATCAAAAGGGAAGAATGCGATGGGACTTCTTGAGTCTTGGAGTTCATATTAAGTGAATTTATGAAAATGACTAGCCATCCTAATATTAAACATCTTCGATCTTTGTTGATTGGCAAAATTTACTTGAGAAGCGCAGCTTTAAGTAAAATTCAAAACCAAATATTTTTAAAGATTTAACAGATTTTAAAATAGCAGCATCTAGCAGACTCAAAAAAGGATTTTAAACCTCTAGCGATTAAATAATTCGATTCTCAGTTGTTTCTACAGACAGTAGAATTCCTTGAGTAGCACCCTTAATGCTCACTGTGTGTGTAAGGCCCCTGACGTCATGCCTCCAAGCACACCACCCAGAGCTGCGGAATGCATGCTTTGGGTGATGAGAAGCAGAAGTGTGGCGATCTAATGGTGTGCTAAGCGAAACCCAAAAAGGCTGGATTCAGTCATGACTTTGGGATCATAAAACGCTTGATAAATTTATTTGTTTGCCTATTTATTTATTTGTTTGTTTAGAAACAGGGTCCTGCTCTATTGCTTAGGTTGGAGTGCAGTGGCACAATCATGGCTTACTGCAGCCGCAAACTCCTGGGCTCCAGCAATCCTCCAGCTTCAGCCTCCCGAATAGCTGAGACTACAGGCATGCGCCATGCCCGGCGATAAAGTTATTTTATGGTACATTTAACTAGTACTACAGCCCACTGATGTAATCATCCTGGTTAGCTCAATTTATCTCTAATTCACTGTCTTTTTTTGGGTGACCCATGCAAATTAGGAGGAGAAGACGTACTTTCATGATCTTAGCAGGTGGGCTTAAAAATGGGCATTTTTGTCCTGTTATCCAACAGCTGTTTTGTGATAAAAGAAGAAACATTCGATTTAGAACTAGTCACTCCTGTATGCTACCAAAAGGGTAAATAACTGCCACTTGGAAATGGTTTCTTAGAATTTCCGTAATCTTTATTACAACTGAATTTGAATTACTCTAAGGCAGAATGTTACAGAAAAAGGAACGTGGACTCTGAAGTCTAACAGGCCTGGTATCAATTCCTGTCTCAATCACTTAGAAGCTGCATGACTTTAGACAAGTCACTTCGCTTCTCTGAACCTGTTTCCTGGTCTATAAAATGAGCTCAGTGGCATCCGCCATATAGTGCTGATGCAAGGACTGGATCAGATAACAATGTGTGCGGAGCACACAGCACAGTGCCTGGCACATGACAGGCGTCACATCAGTGGTGGCTCCAATTACTATTAAGACTGTAAAGTCTTGGAGAACATGGGTGTCTTATTTATTCACCTTTGACCTTCAGCGCCAAGCACAGTGCCTGGCATCCAGCAGACAATAAACAGTTGCTGACTGAGTGAATGCATGAATGAATGAATGACGAAGATGGTGATATTCCATCTACCCGTCCAGCATTTAAGTTCTTCCTCCGGTCTTTCGGGATCATCTTCATTTCGAAAGACGGTCAAAGGAAATTAAACAGTTTTCAGACAATGTCCACATGGAGCATAAACCCTATTAGCACACATGATGAAGGTTTACGGAAGTTGCCCCTGTTTGTAGCTCTGATTCTCGTTATGGATGTCCCATGTGAAGTCTCTTAACTGGCTCCACAGGGCCAGGTGGACGCCCATGTAGAATCCAAATGGAACTCAGCTCCTCATACGAAAAATCTAGGATCCAGCCACAGAAGACAATTTCAAAATACTTGCTTCCTACAGAGCCTGTAAAATGCCATGCCTTTCTCTCCCCTAGCCCAAAGGAGCGAGATTCAGTCCTGACTTCGGGATCATTACACATGGCGCATTTATGTCACGATAACCTACATCAGATGTTGCCAATGAGGAAGGTGATTCAAATCAAACGAAGGCGTTCCGTGTAAAATTCTGCCACAGTTGATGCTTGTCACAGGTCCCAAAGCCAGCTCTTGCTATGTTTTATGTTTAGACTAGTGAAATATGATTTTATTTTACTGAATTGCAAAAGTCAGTGATCATTTCTTAACAAATTAGGTTTCTTGGCCAATCAGCAACTATAGTGATTTATCAGAACTTGAGATGTGGACAAAAGGGGCCATACAATGCCTCACGGTCTCTGAGAGCATGCCACACAGTGTCACCAAAGACGCAAACGCAACATTAAAAAATTAAAAACAAAACAAAACAAAAAACAAGATTGCTAAAACTGAAAACCAGGCAGCAGATCATGTTCCAAAATCTGCATACAGGCAAAATGACCACCAGAGGAAACCTTACTTGAGATAGAGGAGTGGCCGCTTGTCTCCGGCATGCCTGCTTCCAACGTGGGGGCGGACGAGGACTCTCGCGGCATGTCCAAAGTCGAAAGGCCTTTTGCGGAGGAATCTGCAAGGGGAAGTATTCAAAGCTCAGGCACAGCTTAGAAACGAGCTCAAGAACCTTTTCCGTGTCTTCTTCCCACTTGCCTACTACATCCATTCCAATCTTTATGCACCTTCTGGCCCCGGTAATTACGTTCATAGAATGACACACACTGGTCTCAAAGCTCCATGGAGAACTGACTCTCTGGGACTTCCTACCTCTATGGCCAGGCCTCAGGGACTAGTGACGGCACAAAGATGGAGCCAGAGCTCAGCTGCTCAAGGTACACACTCCTGGACAAGCCACTTGAGCTTTCAACAGAGTGTGTTTTCGTCTCATACCTAAAGATGCTTCATAGTTCATTCCACCTATCTCCACCTTCACCTGGCAGTTTCCTACTCCTCATTTTGTATCTCAACTTGCATAGAAAATTCCCCCTCCAGGGAGGCTTGTAGAACCTGTCCCCCAAAATATATAGACAAAAACACTGGGACAGGTGCCCCTTTTATGTAATTACAGAGAACCTTGTCTTCAACCTTTTCCAAACTTGCCACATTATAATGTAGTTGTCTTTTTACTTGTCTATAGCCTTCGCTAAACTAATTTAAGAGCAGGAACTGTGCTTAACTTGGAATACATATGCACGATTTACTCAGATTTTGTGCTTTGTTAGTTGGACAGGAGACAGACTGCTATCATTTGTTCTCCTATTTAAGGAATGTTGAATCTAAGGTGAAATATTTTCTGCAGATAATATTGACTTATTAATCTATCAATAACGAGAAACAAGCTGCATTATTCTAGGTAACTACAAACTATTTTTTTAAACTTTCTGAAACGTGTAATGACTTTTCATAGCAAACTCCCTACAACTCTCTCCAGACCAGCTTGCACCTTCAGCAGCACCACGCAGCAGGCATCGCGAACACCCTGGGGGCTTGGAGTCACCACTGCGGGCTTCCCTGACCACACTGTGCTGGAACTCCAGGACGCCCACCCCGAACGACTATGAGAGCTCAAGCCTGGATGTTCCTGCTTCACACTTTTCGAAGCATCAACTCTTGTTTCTTACCACAACGCAATCTACCACACACTCATACCAACATATGATTACATATACAGATGCAATTCTACTATGGGTGACCATTAAACTTGCTAAACTGTCATGAATAAACAGTACAGTAGATCCTAGGTGAGGGACCAGGAAAGAAGTTTTTCAGTGCCGATTCTGTAGCACCCATTTGTAATTCTCAGAGGCCTTTCTGAGTAGATGTGGTTTGCTAGATTAATAACTTCTTGATAACAAAAAAGTATAACTGCTGTAAAGTTCCCAAACGCTCTAAATGAACCACAAAGTCACTGCTGCTTTTGGATTACTTTGGCCATTAAGATAGTAAAGACCAGGTATCGTTTTCCATTATGTATCCTCCCCAATCCACTCGTCAAAAACATGTGTCATGATCTCTCTTACTCTCGTCCTCCATTCCATGTGTGCTGCAGCTAAGGCATAATCATCTCACCAACGTGAACGAGAAAGCTTAAAGCTAATTTCCAAAAATTATCTGAAAAATTATTAAGACTTTTAGAGTTTTGGTATACTTATTAACATCCTTGGTGTATTTTTAGTTCTGAAGAAACATCATTACTATAAGATAGTAAGCAATAATTAGTGTAGCAAGATTCTGTTATCCAGGTAATTTTTCTAAATCCTCCATCATTTTATGAAGGCTTTTATTTGCATACAGTGTAGGACAAACATCTGAATAGGGCTATCCCCTTGGTTTAAAGCAGCTGTAATTTGATTTTTATAGTGATGTGCAGAGAATGTTATACTATGTTTTCATTCACTCAACAAGCCTTTACCAGCTGCCTACTAGTCACTTGGATACAACCAGGAACAAACCAGAAACATCTGCCTTCAGGAGCATTCATGTTTTGGAGAAGAGACAGACAGTGATTACAATGCACAAAGTAACTAAGCTATTTTATGTTTGATCAATTCTTTGTAGAAGAGAAATAGAGCCGAGAAAGAGATGTCAGGTAGGGGTTGCAGGGCGGGGAGGGTGGGGCACAGTCCAGGGCAGGCCTCAGTGGAAACAGATTTGATCATAATTAAAACAAGTGAGACCTCATCTCTACAATCAATCAAAAAATCACCCAGGTGTGGTAGCGCACGTCTGTAATTCCAGCTACTGGGAAGGCTGAGGCGGAAGGATTGCTGGAGCCCGGCAGGTCGAGGCTGCGGTGGCCGGGAGCGGCCACTGCACTCCAGTCTGGGCGACAGAGTGAGACTCCCACTCAAAGAAAAAAAACAAGTGAGGGAATGAGTCAGGCAGACATCGACAGCTCCATGCTGAGGGACCCGCCAGTGTGCAGGCCCCAAGGTGGGAACGCATAGGAAGTGTTCAGAAAATGGCACGAGGCCGCTGTGGCCGGTGGAACTGCGGCGAGCGCGTGAAGATGACACCGGAGAGCCCTTGGGAACCAGGACCACCCAAGGGCTTTTTGGCTATATTTTTGGGACAGGGTCTCACTCTGTGGTCCAGACTGCAGTACAGTGGTATGATCACGGCTCACTGCACCTTGAACTCTTGGGTTCAAGCAATCCTCCCACTTCAACTTCTGAGTAGCTAGGACTACAAGTGGGCACCACCACATCTAGCTAGTTTTTTCTTTTCCTTTTTTTTTTTTTTTAAGAGATGAGGGTTTCACTATGTTGCCAAGGCTGGTCTCCAGCTCCTGGCCTCCAGTGATTGTCCTGCCTCGGCCTCCACCAGGCTCAGTCATTTAAGGCACTTGAGATTTTGCTATGAAGAAACAGGGGGCCACGGGAAGGTTTTAAGCAGAGGAACAGTGTAATCTCGTGTCTCAAAGGATCACTCTGGCTGTTATGTTGAGAGGACAAGGAGGTGGAAAGGGCAGGAGGTGGAGACAGGCTAGGAGGCTCCAGCCGTCAATCCTGGCAAGAGAAGTCGCAGCTCGGACCAGGGTGTGAATAGAGGGGTGAGAAGAAGGGGATGTTGTGAAGGTAGATAGAGGTTGAGAGGTAAAACAGATGATGCTCATTCCATCTTAGCTTCAGATGAACAACAGATACTTTTTTGGGCATGAACACGTACCACAAAACGTTTGAGAGATGTGGCCGCAGTTCCGCACTCCTCGCTGAATCCACTCCTGTCACCACGGGACTCTGAAGTTCCTCTCACTTGAGAGGTGGAATGAGTTTTCCCTCTGGCTTTGGTTCAGAGCATGATTTGCTTTGGCAAACAGAATGTCCGCAAGCGTAGCATGACCAAAGGTGGGAAGAGTGCTTGCTCTCTGACAGCTCCGCCATCACTGGGAGATGAGTATTCCCAGGCTCCCTAGTGGGGGCTGGCGAGCATGAGAAGTGGAGCCCACCCCCCAGCCAAGCCCTACCAGGATGTGAGTCAACCCCCGGATGACCCACAGGCACTCATGCTGTCCAGATGCTTACTGTTGTACGTTGTACGTTGCTGTCATGTCTGTTACCCAGCACTAGGCAACTGAGAGTTGCCCCAGCACACAGATAATATGCAAAGCCATAAAGACCAGATTGCCAAGAGACTGGGCATCCACAGAGAAGAGGGTCGAGGGTCAAAGGGCGGAGCCCTCAGGGCATTCCCTCATTAGGGAGACAAGCAGGAACCCACAAGAGACTGAGGCAAGTGACCACTGAGTAACAGGAAAACCAAGACTGTGGTGTCCTGGAAGCCAGATGAGGCGGGAGGGGGCAGCTGTGTCAAATGCTGTAGACATATCACCAGAAGACCTCAGAGCTGACCACTGATGGCTATATTGAGCAGCAAAGGCCCCTGGTAAGCTTGACAAACGCAGTTTTGGTGAAATGGTGGGGATAAACTTTCAAAGGAATTGTTACTATTTTGCAGAGACAGGATCTTGCCTCTGTCTGGGCTGCAAGGCAGAGGCTCTCCACAGACAGTCATAGCACGCCACGGTCTCCAGCTCCTGCGCTCAAGCAGCCCTGCCCCCTCAGTCTCCAGAGTGGCTGAGACTAGAAGCACATACCACCACGCCAGACTTAGGAATGAGTTTCGGGAAAAACAGAACGGGAGAAGACCGGAGATGGTGCTAGTAGAGACAACTCTCCCACCGCGGTTTGCTACAAGCGAAGGAGTAGAATGAGATCACAGTTGGGAGAGCTGGAGTGACGAACTTTCATTGAGACGAAAGATTCTGTTTGTGTGCTCAAACCAAGAGAAAAAATTAAAAAACGAAGTGGTGGGAGGAAGCCCAGGGGCTCGCATCTTGAGCGGTGAGGGAGAGGGCATCTTGCCCACGTGTGGAGGGCTGGCTTCCAGTGGGTCACCGGCTGGTCAGCAGCAGCCGCAGCCCAGAAGGCCCGGCACGCAGAGGCTGGAAGAGGTCTGCGGAGGCGGCGGGAGGTGTGCTAACTACTTCTGACGGCATCCGTGGGAAGAGCTGGTGGGAGCTGGGGAGAAAAGCAGCCATGAAGCAGCCGCTCATGAGGATGTGAATGAACCAGAGCCACATGGCATGGCTGCCAGGTCAGCTCCAAGACGCGGTCGAGGCTCCTGGCCGTGAATATAAGAGGAGACCAGCCGACATTATGAGCTTTCCTTTGACAGGCGCAGATGCTGCCAGATGGAGCTGGGTTTAAGAAGGCTGGGTTTCATCAAGCAAGCAAGCCTCCAAAGGCAGAGGCCAACAGCGGGGTAGGCGGGGAGGGAGCACACTGGCAGCCGCAGATGTCAGCTGAGTGAGGAGAGAAGGTGCGAAGTGAGGGGAGGACCTGGAAGACAGGGGTCACTGCGGTGCTGCCCAGCGAGGGGAAATGGCAGCCGGGGGGCGGGAGGCCCGAAGCTGTGACCGCAGAAAGGGTGCGGCTGTCGGCAGCAAGAAGCACTGGAAGCCAGCTGCCGAGCTGAGGTGGAGGGTGAGGAAACAGTCCCTGGAGAAGACGGATGCAAGGAACTAAGAAGCCAGCGTATCGGAAGAGTCACCTACACTGATGCTGAACCAACAAGAACTCAGACGGGAATGATCTGGGCAAGAGGAGGAAAAGCCAGTCGTCAAGCGTGTCAACCAATGAGAATGAGCCAGGGGTCAGCCACGACGCAGCGGGGAGTGCAGTGGGCAGAGGGGTCTGATGCCGTGAGCCTGGGGCTGGGAGGCTTCGCCGACAAGGAGGGGCCTGCCTGGAAGGGGGCAAGGAAGACGCTGACGCCTGGCGTGAGCCCAGCACACGGCGGGAAAGCAGTGTCCTCGGGCGAGCTGGAGGGGGCTTTGCTCACGCGGGACCACGAGTTTCGAGGACTTGGGGAAGGGTCTCAGGAGTCAGGGTAGGGTGAGGGGAGGCCTCTCAAGGAAGGCATCGTGGCCCTGTGGGGCTCTGAGGGAGACAGAGAGGGTTCCTCGCAGGAACGGACACGAGCGGAAAGCGCATGGTGAGGTTCGCCCGGGACGCGTGGTGACTGGCCGCGGCAGGGCCGTGAGTCTGGAGGACAAGGGGTCCGGCGTCTGGCGTCCCTCGCCCTGCTGACGGAGGCTGTGGGCACACACGCCTTGCACGCCCGCAGGCCAGGGAGGGGGATCGGCAAGTCTGTGGAGGCAGGGCCCTGTGCAGACACACAGTCATGGCGACAGGACAGCACATCGCACAACAATCCAAAAGACACTGCGATTGTCAGATACTTTTCTCTCAAATGTATTCTCTGCACACAAAGCCAATTTCTTCCCTGGTAGCCTGGGAGCGACCTGACATAAAGGTGAATAAAGAAAGGTATACATCTATACATACATACACACACACACACACACACACACACACACCCCACACCCACTGCAACCTACACATCACGTACAGCTCCAGGAAAACCTCAGTGTCTTACACATACGGCCCTGTAGACGCTGTAGTTTCTAGGCCAGTGCTGCCGTCCATCCGCAGGCAGCAGGCCTCCTGGCTCCAAACAGTAAGGAAGTGCCCCACTTTCCCTCAGAGCCTTCTTAGCTTCTTAAGCAATGAACAGGATCTTTTTTCTTCTGCCTGACTAGAGCATGACCCTTTCCAATACACTCTTCCCCGTTCAGCAGATTTCTCAGAGCATCTTTGAGGCACACAGCTGTCCTGTGAGCCAGAGAACAGCTAGAAACCTCTGGGACAGATAAAAGAGCTCAGTGCCTCCCCTCAGGAGCTGCTTTTGTGGGGGTGTGGGGAAGCAGGACCGGTGTCGGGCACAGCTTCTGCCTGGCCGGGCTGCTGGGGCGAGGGGCAGCGTCTCCTCAGGCCTCGGGTGCTCTTGTGTGGGATGAGGGGCCGAGCTAGAGGTCTGCAGGCTCCTTGCCAGCTATCAGCGTTCTAGTAGTCTACGAATCTACCAAAATCGCCATCCCTGGGCAATTCAAATTTTTCTGAAAATTCACCTTTATTTTTTTAAGATCGGAACTAAGCACTGAGGAAGTGCTCGGATCAGTAGTATAGCAATATTACAGAAGACTGTGGTTTGGGATGGGGCGGACTATGGTTTGCCACACCTTTCCCTTTATCTTTCTTGGAAACATGCCTCCAAGGAAACACAAGAAACAGCACCTAGGAGGCAGATCTGTGTGCTGCTGCTGTTGGGGACTGTTCCGGTGAGACAGTCACTGCCAGGCTCTTGTGCTCTGGTTTGGAATTAATCTGCAAACACACCTGCAGAGAAGCAGGACGAGTAAGTGGCTTTATTAAGCAAAAGAAGAGTGTGCTCTCAAGAAAGGAGAGTCTGTTTCTGGAGAGCCCAGTTATTCTTGAGCTATAACATTTATTCTTCTGGGTGGGTGTTAAGGAATTTGTTTCGGGTGGGTTTTTCCTAGAAATGGGTGGTCTTAGGGCTGAATCTCTGCTACTTCTCCCTCCTGTCAGGTAGGGGAGTTTCAGGCCTTTATAGAGTCATACCTGGATGGTCATGGCACCCCAGCAAGAGAATATTTTTGTAAAACCATAACGTTAATGATATTATCATGAGTGTATAATGAAGGTGAATGTGGATCCTGGCGATCTCTGGTCAATCTTGGTTCTTGAGGGGCTCGCTCCGGGGGTCTCTAAGCGAGTTTCTGCTTTGGTGGTCAGCTGTTGACCACAAGCATCCTGGATGAAAGGACTAGACCGCTAGGCTGCTTGCTTGCAGGCTGTGGTTTTGTAACAGCTGCTGCAGTGTTGACACGCTTGGAACCTTCCCACAGTCCGGAAGTCTCCCGGCCTGACCTGCCTCCTTTGACAGCTTCATCCCCAAGTGGTGTCCGTGAATTAGGGTCGAGGCTGTCAACAGCACCTTTTGCTTTCTGATAACTGGTTTCTGATAATTGGCTAGCACCTACAATCAGCTGTAGCCCCTAAATGATCCGTGATCATCCCAGTCAGTTCTTGATCATTTCAAACACTTTCTGCTTTATTTTGGCCCTAGCCCTAACCCTTCACATTTGTTCTGTCTTTGGGCTATAGCAGAGCTCGCTAAAGTAGAGCGGGGGGGGGGGGAGTGAAGAGTTCAAGTTAATGCCTTGTGTTGGCTAAAGACAATTAAGATAATATTTGGAATCTCCTGATGTGAATCAGCCATCGCCTCTTCTTGCCAAGGGTGGTCAAGAATGGACTGTGGAGTTTAGAAACAACATAAATACTGAAACATATATGGAACCCATGGAGTCACATCTGAATCCAACACAGTGTCGCCCGCAGGAGGGGTGCAGGGTGACCGTGAGACCCTCATAAAGTCACCCCCTGACATAAGATTTTGAGTTTGAGGCCTGTTCAGTGCCAATTCCCCAGTAAGTAAGGAGCGCAACTTGAGGGAGAGGCTGTGGAAAAGAAGACAATCACGCTTACCTGGGTCCTTCTGTTCTCCCAATCTGTCCAGAACGTTGAAGGAAATGTCGAGGTACTCTCTCTGGATGGCACTGACAGCAATCTTCCTCTGCTTCCGCTGCCTGGGAACAATCTGGATCTTAAACTCAGACTCCTCAGCTCCATCCTCTCCCCGCTTCCTTTCAGTATTCTGCTCTGCATCCGATTCAGCACTGGGGTCAGACTTCTCGCCCTCTGCCGGCCGCTCCCCATCTTCGGGGACTTTGAGGAGGACCGTTTTTGCCCCTGAACTTGGCGCCAGCCCACCGGGCTTCTCCTCCTCGGGGCCAGGCTCGGGGCTACTGTCCAGTGACATCTCGGGGAGAGCAGGCGACTTCTGGAGGAGGTCTCGTTTCTGTTTCAGCGTGAGCGGGCTGCCGCAGAACTCGGGCAGCTCCTCTGGCCCGGACAGCTCTTCGGCGTCCGTAGGGTCTTCCAGGGCTATGAGAGCAGAGTCTGCGTTGTTTCCTGAGTCCTTGGAGGAGAAGTCTCTGGAGCAGTCCTCCACACTCACCTGCACAAGGGGAGCTGTGCTCAGGCTGAGGACGGAAGAGTGGCTGGGGACGGAGGGCGGGGATGCAGCGTCTGGGCCAGGGGCACCACCACCGCCTTGGTTTGTGGTTTCCTCTTCCTCATCACTCTCCACTATTCTGAGCGGTGGGAGAGGCTCGAAGACCAGCGAGTCACTATCAGATGTTGAGAACACGGAGTGCTTTTCAGGCCCGGAAGTCGAGTCTGAGGACAAATCGATCAGATCGAGGTCCTCTTTGGGGGCAGGCTTCAGCGGGGAGTCCACCTTCACCTCGAACGTCTCCATGCAGTTCAGCCTAACCTCCGGGATCACAGGCCTGCGAGCATCTGGGAAGCCCTCCACGGCTGGGTTCTCAGCGATTTCCACACTGTCAGGCCTTGTGGCAGAATTCTGTCTAGAACGCCCAGGGTCATTTTGCCTTTGTGCGGTGTAAGCGGCTTGAGCAGGTGGCTTCTCCACGTCGCACCGATCTATGCATGACTTCCTGCGATGCTCGTCTAATGTAAACAAGAGGGAGTCTGCATTCCCTATATCAAGAGATTTTTGTTTTAAAGAGCGTAGCTTTTTTTTCTGAATGCTTTCTTCTCTCACACAGTGTAGAAGGCTGTCTTGTAACGCACCCGTTTCTCTATATTCAGCCAGTTCTATTTCACCTGATTAAAACAGAAAAAGCTAGTACTATTTTACTTGGCTATTTCACCATTTCCCCCTCATACTTGGGCATATAATGGGCAGAAATCATAATCACAATCCCAGCTCCACAGAAGGGAAAAACTTTTTGGCCAAGTTTTTGTGCGGTTCACTCTAATTTCAAAATCTGGAAAATTTTGGATTGAAATAAACCACAGTGGGAGATTAAGACCTGGTTTCCAAAATCAGGCTTCGGGATAATTCCTCAGCTCTACTCATTCGTGCTCAGGAGAGGGGACCTTATTTTTGGCTGAGGCAGAGCTAGCCAACTGTATTCAAGTCGTGTGGAAGAGAAGCAAACATTTTGCAACCAATCAACTCAAGCAATGGCCCTCGAAGACGATCAAGACGTTAATGATGCATCTGTCGGTTCACGTATATATATAAATGGGACTATATATATACTGCTTGTGCACACATATATATAAAAATCAACGGCATTAAAGTGTGTGCTAACATGATAAAATTAAGATTTCACCCCAAACAAACGGTAGAGTACAACATTTCTGCATAAAATTACTAAGAGAAAAAATTCATACTTCTCTGAACATTCATCTCAACCGGCTGATATTTCGCCATTTTGCTGCCGCCTATTCTTTTCAATCTTGCAAAAAAAGTTTGAGACTCTTTATTGCAGGGTCCAGTAGGTGTATCATGAATATCAGATTCATCAAAAACACTATCTTCTTCTAATTGGGGAGAGAAAGTCAAAATTACACTTAAGAGGTTATTCTCTCTTAGGCTGTGTCTACACAAGCATTTCAATGCAAGCATTATGGAACAAAGTCTGGGATGGTTTTGGTACCAGCGCACGTCTAGCCATGGGTTGGCATCTCATCCAGGCACCAAATTATCCATATGCTGAATGGGGCAACCTGTAGCAAGATCGCCCATCATCTTCCACGTGGTAACTGGCAGCATTTTTAAGAGGCATTTCGAGATTTCACATAGAACCTTTTTGGGGAAACTTGTCCAGTGCACTTAATACCAGATGACACAGGAGTCTATGACACTGCTTGAATCTGTCTGCCTTATGTGGATATTCAGGCCAGTCTGGCAGAAGGAAATTAAACAAAATGAGCGGATCTTGCCCTTTCCAAAAAATACCTGCCTTCCTGGAATTTGGGTACTAGCATAGACACAGCCTAACAGTACATGCACCTTATACTGTGTGAATGCAAAATACTGTACTCTACATTTGGTAATGAAACACACAACACACAGAAAAAGCTTAGAAAAGCCACTTGTCATCTCAAAAGCTCCACAAATGATTATGGACTGAAAGAATAGACAAAGGAAAAAGAAAACAGAAAATAACATTTCCTCCTCTTAAAGCAAGATTCTTCTCTGAGGAGTTAACCGAATGTAACCATTATAGATCTCATGTATCCCAGAAAGAATCTGGCTTTCTAAGGCTTCATAAACACACTGGTCACTTGGACTGCCTATTGAGCCTGTTTCTGCATCTGTTCTCCCGTGCCCATTTGGCCACTTTTTTTTTTTTTGAGTTGGAGTCTCACTCTGTCACCCAGACTGGAGTGCAGTGGCCGCTCCCGGCCACTGCAGCCTTGACCTGCTGGGCTCCGGCAATCCTTCCACCTCAACCTTTCAAGTAGCTGGAACTACAGGCGCGCGGTACCACGCCCAGCTAATTTTTTGATTTGTTGTAGAGATGAGGTCTCGCCAAGTTGCCCAGGCGGGTCTCGAACCCACGGGCTCAGGCAATCCACTCACCTTGGCCTCCCAAAGCACGGGATTACAGGCTGAGCCACCGAGCCCGGCTCATTTGGCCACTTTCAAAGGAAGATAAACCTAAAGACACATTGATGAGGAGAGTTGCTATGTCACAACGTACAAGACCTACTTAAAATTTTCTTCTTTCAACCTTTTGAAAGACCAAAGCCACACACAAAGCAGCAAGAGAAAAGGTTACTAAAATGCATTTAACGAATGAAATCAAACTACAATTTGAGTTGACTATCACTGAAACGGTAATATTTGGTCTGTATTTATATCTAGCTCTATGACAGAATGAGGCTCAGGTGTGATTATGATATTTCAAGATTTCTTGGGGACAAGGGCAGTATATGTATCAAGTGTTAAGGACCGATCCTGTTCTAATACACAAGATTCTACAAGTAAATGAAACTTGAAGCAGTAAAATTTAGATGAAATAGCCATACTAATATTTTTAATTAAATAGAAAACAAATGTTAACAGTCAAAATAGATTTTAAAAAACAGTGAACTTCCACAAAGACAAGAAAACCTATCAAATTTTCATATTTCTAGGGAATATGGCCCAAACACTAAACACACATTGAGAACATCAAGGCTTAACCTGATCTACCCAATTTCCCATAAACTAAGTCTTAAACTGGTAGACAACATGTTCTTCAGGAAGGATCTGAATGGTACCAGGACTTAGCTTAGTTCTCAGACTTCCATCTATGGCCAACCCAGATTCTTGGACCTTTGAGCAATAAACCAACAGTGGAGTACCGGCTACAATGTATCCTACTGAGATATTTCCAAAGCAGTCTTACCAAATTAGACTGTACTAATACCACAAAGGGTCATCGGACACTTGGGTTTCTCCCAGGATTGGATTATCAGATGATGTCACCTTTTACAAGTCCTAGTCACCTATGACATGCACTAAAGAGCCACCTTGGTTCTTCATCTCTCAACTGAGAGCAGGCTATAATTTTACTCTAAAGTTTCATTCTGTCTTCTTTTAGAAAAAGCTATCAGTAGAAAAAGCTTTGGTACTAAAGATCATTTAAACCTATGCAGCAAAATGTTTCATTTCCCTTGCCTTGAATCACTTTGAGTTGAATTTAAAGGCTAGGAAAAAACACTTCAGCAAATACTAGACTCCATTAAAATTCTGTGAACGCCAAGTTCAGGGTCGACTGGAGACCTACAGGTGGATGGCTCCACTGGGTGCCAACCACGATTGTGCCCAAAGCAAGATGCTTCCAACACACAAAGACATGCAAAGGGTCCCTAACCAAGCAGCAGAAAACTCCTTACAAAGTATTCTCTCTTGTGATATGGGCTTTGGAAGCATAACCATTACTTCTCTTGATTACTCAATCCAAAAGTTAAGGTAGCAGCATTCATGGGAAAGTTAATGAAGCAGCGACTTTTTTGACTCTGCAGTGATGCTGAGGGGCGCTTCTCTACCTCCCAAGAAAAACATTGTCTTGGCATGTATCACGCATTCAAGCTAAGTGTGGGCGAAACCCACACTCGGGACGCACCTTTTTCTTTTTCGCTGTATCTGCTTATGTTGCTATTGTCGCTGTACAGGGGTCCTGCCGAGGCCTGGGGCTTGCAGCTGTGATACTGGGCATTGAGGGTATTGACTGTTATGTGAATCAGGTGCAGCAGGATCTTGCTGAGATCACAGTCTCGGTAGGGATACTGCTCAACAAAATGGAGGGAACAGCACAATGGTTACTCTAAGGGAGACACTTTCCCACTGGATCTTGCCAGGTATGTTTTTCAGTCTCTCTTAGGGATGACAAGAAACAGAAAAGTAAAAACAGTTTCTGAGCACAGCCTTATTTTCACAAAGCACCACATTCCCTTCCTCTCGCACCTAAGCTGCTGGCAGCAGGGCATGCCAGCTCCTATTACAACTCCCTTCAATAAAATTATCCGACATGAACATTTCGTGGATGAATACAATTTCCCCCATCTTTTTTCTGGCATAACAACACTTAGACGAAATATGAGATTTTGTGTATAAGCAGAGGTTGTTAATCAATGTCCCACCATTTATCATTTTTTGTCCTAAAGATGTTTAGGGGCACATAGTGACAGGATTTCCCTTCCTGTTTTCAACTTAACAGCTCTTTGCTTCTCTGCATTAATTGCACATCATGATTCTTCTACCGAAGGTCTCTTTTTTACCTTACAAATGTCTCAGCGTAAGCCACAGCTGTCCCCCTAATGTTGCTCGGGGTCTCGCTGAGCGAACCATCTCAGCTAAGAGGGAGTCACCGCTGCCACCCACCTTGTAAAGCACGACAAGCAGAGCCTTCAGCCACATCCGCCGGACGTGGGGCTTCAGGGACCAGAGGGAGCAACGAGGCGGCTGCTGGAAATAGTGCCGCAGCTGAGGGCAGGAACAGTATTTGAGCACCTGAACCACCAAGGGGAGAAGGTGTTTTCCCAAGTTAATGTTATAGTCCATGACCTGAAATAGGAAAAATATGAATGACTGGAGGAAAACTACAAAGAACACTTGGAGTCAAAGGAATAATCTGAACCAACCCAGCAAAAACACAAGCACAATATTTACCAGAAATCTCACAAAATATTAGCGGTAATGGTTAGTGTATATGAAGGGGGAAAAGCATAGCCTCATAAGAAATTGTAAAAACTTATAAATGAAAATAGTTTTACTTTGCTTAATTATTTGTCTACTTCATTATCTATCGAAAATAAAATTTTATCTATTAAGATGTATTTATTCAACTATTAACTAGAGTTAAATTAGACAACAACAAAAAACTAATATTGGCAATCCACTGTCAATTATACTACAAGGCTGTAGTAATCAAAACCAGCATGGTACTGGTACAAAGCAGACACATGGACCAATGAAACAGAACAGAGAATCCAGAAATAAACCCAAATATCTGCCACCAACTGATCTTTGACAAAGCAGAAAAAAAACATACACTGGGGTAAGAACACCAGTCCACAAATGGTGCTGGGAAAAGTGGATAGCTACATGCAGAAAAATGAACTTGATTTCTATCTCTCCCCATATACAAATATTAACTCAAGATGGATTATAGACTTAAATGTCAGACCTGAAACCATACAAACCCTAGACGAAAGCCTAGTAAAAACTCCTCTGGACATCAGCTGAGGCAAAGAATTTAGGGCTAAAACCCCAAACGCAACAACAACAAAAATTAGTAAGTGGTATTTAGTTAATACCAAAATGTTTCTGCATAGCAAAAGAAATAATCAACAGAGCACATAAGAAACCTACAGAGCCAGCTCGGTGGCTCAGCCTATAATCCCGTGCCTTGGGAGGCTGAGGTGAGTGGATTGTCTGAGCCCGTGGGTTCGAGACCCACCTGGGCAACTTGGTGAGATCTCATCTCTACAATAAATCAAAAAAATTAGCCGGGTGTGGTAGCGCATGCCTGTAATTCCAGCTACTTGGAAGGCTGAGGCGGAAGGATCACCAGAGCCCAGCAGGTCGAAGCTGCGGTGGCCGGGAGCGGCCACTGCCCTCCAGTCTGGGCGACAGAGTGTGACTCCAACTCAAAAAAAAAAGAAAGAAAGAAACCTACAGAATGGAAGAAGATATTCGCAAACTACACATCCGACAAAGGACTGATATCCAGAACCTACAAAAAACTCAAACCAATCAGCAAGGAAAAAGCAAATACCCCATTAAAAAGCGGGCAAACAGCACGAACAGACATCTTTCAAAGGAGGACATGCAAATGGCCAACAAACATATGGAAAAATGCTCAACATCACTCGTCCCCAGGGAAATGCAAATTAAAACCACAGTGAGATGCCACCTTACACCAGGTCAGAATGGCCATTACTAAAAAATCAAAAAACCATAGGTGCTGGAGCAAATGTAGTGAAAGAGAATGCTCATATACCATGGGAGTGTACCGTAGTATGACCTCCATGGAAACTGGAACAGAGATTCCTCAAAGAATTGCAAGTAGATCTACCACTTGATCCAGCAACCCTACTGTCTCCCCAAAGGAACAGAGGATGTTCGTTCTATAACAAGACGCCTGCACTCACATGTTCATTGTAGTACAATTCACAATCCCAAGGATGTGCATTCAACCCAATTGGCCATCAGCTGATCAGTGGAAAAAGAAAACGTGGTATGCGCCGGGCTCAGTGGCTCAGCCTGTAATCCCAGCGCTTTGGGAGACTGAGGTGAGTGGATTGTCTGAGCCTGCGGGTTCGAAAATGTGGGATATTATTCAGCCATCAAAAAGGAAATGATGCGTTCTGCAGCACCCTGATGGAACTGGAGAAGAGCAGGAACAGAAAAACAGACACTGCACGTTCTCATCAACAAGTGGGAGCTAATATAAACTTCATAGGAAATTTTAGGTTTAAAAGGTGATATGTATATATGTATATGTATAATGTGATCCTACTATTGTAAAAATGTGTGTATATACATGACTATGTCCGTGTATACATGCACATGTATGTACATAAATCTGGAGGAAGCAACATACACCAACATGTTAGTAAGTCATGTTTGTCGTGGGTTTTCTGGAGTTATAAAAATTCCTTATAAAATGCAGTTTGTAATGCGTGGCTTATGTGGATCTAGAGAGAGAGAGAGAGAAGAAAAAGTGGGAGGAAATACCTGGTGTACATCTCCTCATCACAGACAGCCAAGAACTAGTGAAGATATATCCATGTCAGCATGGGCCAGAGATGGGCACACACACTGCTCTCACTTTGCTTGTCTGGCTTCATTTTATCGCCATCTATCTGAGCTAATGGATAATAACAGCTACCATCTTCTGAGTTCCTACCAGGAGACTGCTACTGATCAAGGTATTTTGTAGTAAGCTGTCTCTCATCTCTCAGGGGGGAAAAAAAACAAACCGTCACTAAGAGCAAGAAGCAGAGGTGGCTGAGCCTTGCCAGCTGTAACAGTGGCAGCACAGAAATGTACATCGGTGTCACTGGAGCCCCAAGTCCCAGAGCTGTGCTGATCACTGTCGCCGTTCTGCAGGACGAGGTCCGTAGCACCGGGCGAGGCAGGCACATGCAGAACCCTGAGCCAGAAACGTCTCTTCTGGCTCCACATCCCAGAGGAACCCTCTCATTGACCGATAGGGGGCATGTGTGAGGAGGTTCACTGCTGACCTGTCTGGGCTGGCGAGGAGCTGCAAGCAACATGAGTGTCCCTCGCCCGGGGACGGGTAAGTGAAGTACGGTAGACGCACACTGTCAAGACGCGACACGGCAGGTAGAGGCAGCAGACACACACAGGAAAGCCAGCGACGGCAGCATGCTTGAAGTCAGTTGTGTGATTAACGCAACTCACTCCACTTGAAGCCAGAAGAGGAAAAGGATTTTTAAAGCCCACACACACACACAAAATCCGACGCTTTCTTATTATTTAATGCGTATGGAGTTTCAGTTTAGAACGACAAAAGAGTTCTGGGCATCCGTGAAACGCAAATCAAAACTACAATGGGATACCACCTAAGTCCAGTAAGGATGGCCATCATGGATAAGCCAAAACACAAGTGCTGGCATGGGTGTGGAGAAAAGGGAATGCTTCTACACTGCTGATGGGTGTGCAAGCTAGTTCAACCTCTATGGAAAACAGCGTGGTGACTCCTAAAAGGACAAAAATTGACCTTCCATATGATCCAGCGATCCCTCTCCTGGGAATACACCCAGAGGAACATAAATCACTCAACCAAAAAGACACCAGCACACGCAGGTTTACAGCTGTACTGTGCACAGCAGCAAAAACGCAACCAACCCTACTGGCCACCGAAAGGGGACTAGATGAAGACAATGTGATACACACACATGATGAAATATTACACAGCCATAAGAAAGGACAAAAATCATGGACTTTCCAGCGAATTAGATGGAGCTGGAGACCATTATACTAAGTGGGTTATCACAGAAACAAAGAACTGAATACCGCAAATTCTTACTCACTTGTGGGCCCTGAATGCTAGTCACACCAACCCAAGGGCGGGATGGGCAGTCGCTGAGCACTGCCAGGGGAGGGAGGATGGGGAGGGGGCACATGGCGACACAAAGGGCACCCAGCCCACTACCAAGGGAAGTGAGGGCCAGTTAGAAGCCCAGACTCCACCTGCATGCAGCCTACTGATGTGGATAATCCTTATTTGCATACCTCATCTTTGTCATTAAAAAATTAATTTAAAAAAGAGCTTCTGGGGATGGGTAGTGGTGATAGTCGCATGACAACAAAAATATACCCCACGCCACTGAACTGTACACTTACAGATGGTTAAAATGGTAAGTTTTATACTATGTATAGTTTACAAAAGAAGAAAAGCTGCCACGCTCCCTTCATGACCCCAGGCTACCGATTCCTACCCGTCTTATATCCCCCTCTACACATCCTGCCTAATACCAAGAAATTCATGCACCTGATGGTGGCTAGCTGGAATGCAATGCCTTGCTTCTATTAAAAGCCTGCAAGAAAAGATGTGACTTGTGAAAGTTGTTATTGCACTTACTTGGGCAATTCCTGCAATAAATGCATTAAAGCAGGTTGACAGGCGCATTTTTTGAGGTGCAATCATGAAGCAACCTTCCTGTTGGTCATAGCCAAGCAAGACGTACAGGTGCCGCTTGACTGTGTTGAAGGCCTTTGCACTGCTGATGTCTGACTCAGCGCTGCTCTCATCCTTGGCCATGAACTTCATGAGCACGGTGATCAGCTGGTGAACTGTCTGGTGGTCGATCCCGGCATCTTCGGGGAGCAGGTCCTTGATGGTGTTGTCATTCTCAGGAGATTGTTGTCCTGTCAGTACAAGCAAGGCTGTCAGCAGGCAGCTTCCCGACACTGAAATCTCACTTAGATATTGAGAAAGCACTATTCTTTCTGCTTCTACTATAAAGATTCTGTTCCAGACAAAAAACTTGAAGGCACAATATGACCCACTAAGCAGAGCATGAGTTCAGAGGGGGAGCTTATTGTCATTTTTGTGTTCATTAACAGCTAAGTAGTTTGGGAGTATTAAGGGAATGGAAATAGCAATAAGGCGCTAACAAGTAATGTCATTCTCAACAAGACAAAGGTCAAAATAAACTTTACATTCAGCAAATTTTCAATTTCTTGACAGAGTTTTATCCTCAGTGATAAAGAAAGAGAAGTTTCCCTTTCAGGTTTGTAAAATAGTCATGTAAGAATAAGCACAAAAATAATCATCTAAAATCTACTGAGGACAAAAACATCCACTGGATTATTTTTGTTTAAATTATCATCTCAATTGAGTTATGTTCATGAATTAGCTGGTGCAAAAGTAGAGTTTTATTTCCCAAATCCTGAGATATTAGCAGTGTGTACTTTAAAAATGAAATCGTTAAAATAGCAAATTATAAGCCCTGCTGTATGTCATGAGAAACATCCAAGGGGAAGGGAGGACACAGACAGCCAAAGAGAGCAAAGCATGAACTTTCCAAAACAGAAAAACACATGAAGGTGGGCTGAAAGTTCACATGAGGAGAAAAAAATGCCTCGGCCCTTGGTTTCCCTTTAGCCTAATCAATAATTGTATCTGAGCAGCTTCCTGACATTGACTTTTTCTTTATAGTTTTTTGCTCAAAGGCAGAAACTAAACACTGTCTCCCTTTGCTCTTCCGCTCCTTCTGATCAGGTTTGGTTTAACACTTTGGGGAAAGGAAGAATGCCATCTGCTCTTTTCTGTTTATGATTTGGGCTTATTCAAAATGCTCTTTGCACTCCTGTCCTTCTTTGGATGAGCAACATAAGAATTTCTACATTGGAAAGCTCTTGCCTGGTAGTTCAGGTCAGCCCACCAGCAGCTATACCTCTCATTCTCTAAGGAGGAGTTCTAAATGATGACAAGCTCTGGTTACTCCTCCGTTAATTTGGCAACGTTTCAATCTTTCAGAACATAGCAAAGAAGAGCGAGATATAAAGAATGCTTCTGGGCCTGCAGGAATTCATTGTCTCAAGCCCCATCTGGGACAGTGGCGCGAAGGTCAAATTGAGTGTTTACTGTTTCGGGCCTCCACATGAAGTAACAAGCTTGGTTGTCTAGTTTCCCTGAAGTATCAGAAGAATGTTGGTCTGTTCAAAAGCAACATGCTGGGAATGGACAGTTGACAAGTGAAGAGGCAGCTGAAACAACCTGGTCTAAGAGCCTCTAACATGGAAGAAACCTCCCGGCACTGTTCAGTCTGATTCTGGGACAGTAGCGTTTTCTGTCTCATACAGTCTGTTCATGAAGGACTGAACATATGCACTGTGCTTTATAGAAATTTTTATCGGAAAGTATTCAAATAAAACCTAAGGATTATTTATTACAGGATTTCCCAGGCAAGGAATAATCAATAAATGACTAATATGATCATGACTTATTAAGCATCAGAAAAAAATCAATTTATGTGGAACACCCTGTTTCCACGAAAATGTGAAGCTACATTGTATATTACAGTTAAGTGTCTGTAACGTAGGATTTGACCAAAAGCAATACTCATGTAAAGCCTTGTAAAATAGAACAAGTTTAGAGAACTATCTTTTCGACATTAAAAGCATATACACCCTTGATTTTTCCCCCCTCTAGAGTACTACTTGACAACTAGAAGGATATTATTGTTTTGGGCAAGTTTGGGCCAAGAATGTGACAAGCGTCACAGACAGGTTCCCCACAGGGTCCAACGTTTCTATAGCAGCAAGTGATGGTTGTTACATTACAGCTTCGTTCCTCAGTTCCTTTTGGCTCCAAGGTGCAAGGTTGAAGACAGCACATGCCATTCACCTTTGCTCAGCCACCTCCATGTCCAAAATTCCGAGTTAGAAAATGGAACTGGCAAGCGTTCTGGAGGAAGTGTACCTTTGTTTATAGTCCTGATCATCTGAGCGCCTCAACACAGAAGAAAGGGTGCTCCCAACAGGGTCCAGCAAGACCCTGCACCCATTTCCTCCCCTCCCAATTCAAGTCTAGAAAACAGACAACTGGACTTCAACCTAGATGTTTCAAAGCTCTTCATCCCATGACCAGTGGGCGTGTTTTTAACAACATGTCATCTTTAGTGTTCTCCTCAAACTTGCATTCCTGACCATGACACATCACTTCATACATTTCCTGGTCTCACTGCAGAGTCACTGCAGCTTCATTGTCACTGGCCTTTGAAGATCTAGACATGAGTGATCTTTAATAAGCCACTAAATACACTGAAGAATGAACTAGTTAATGGGACATTCTTACATAAAATGAAAAAAAAATCTCTTTTATTCCAATAATTCGCCTCTCCAGTGGTGGCTTTGCAAGCCCACACTTTGTTTATTGTCCCTCTTCAAAACACAGCAAGCTTGCAGCTGGGATACTCTTTATAAAGACAGTGTTACCTTAATCAAATCCCTAAGAAAAACAAAGCGTACACAAGCTGAAATGTTCTTTGTTGGTAAAGACAATACCGGTGTTTCAGTTATCTGTAAAAGGTATAAAGTTTCCATTTTAAAACTAAATGCCTACAATATTTTCTCTATGGTATGACAACTGAAACATTTACTAGTTTTGAATTCTTTTGTCTATGAAATTTCTATCTCTTAACATAGAGATTGAACATGTTAAGAGCCAGATTTTATTATTCTATAAAGAACAATGAAGCATCGTTACAACCATGGGGCAGAGCCCTTCCAACTGCAACTTTACGGTAGACTGAGTTCATTACAGACTGTCCACAGAGTTGCATAGTTGACTGAAACTCCAAAACGTAACACAAAGCTTTCTATTCAGATGACCTGAAACCCTGCAGGGTCAGGAGCTGCCTTTCCAGCCTCATCTCCCATGATCCCACCCGGAATGTCCAACATTCTCATGAGCTGGGCTGTTCGTGGATCTCAGCATGGAGCCAACATTTTCTGACGGCTCCATGTGCCTTTGCTCACGGTGTTCCCTTTATCTTACAAGGCAGCTCTCCACACACAGCCCCGACTGTGTTACAGGTCTGGTCCCCAAAAGCCACCTTATTACACGTGCTCATCCTCCTCTCAGCAGCTGCATGTGATCTCTAAATTCTGTGAGTCTCCAGGGCAAGAAAGGAGGAAGACGGAAGGGACAAAGAGAACCGAGGGACGCTTCCTTCAGCACCACCTCTCACATGACACACAATGATGATGCAAGGCAGAACTTTATCTATGCGTTTGTCTTATTTCTGCGGTAAGAACATAGCTCCGTGAAGACAAGGGCTGTATCGTATCCGTGTGTGTACCCCTCACAGAGTATGGAGCAGCATTTGCCACACAGTAACTGCTTATTATGGGTAAATGTCTAAGAACACTGAGTTCAAGAAATTAGTTCCCGTCTTATACTCCGTATTAGAGACACTTTTAAAGTCCCCAGAAGGCACAGAAATGGGAATGTTTCTCTGTATGAATTGACTCACGAACTCCTCCATCAAAACATCAAGGGACAAGTAGGTGGAGGAAGGGAAGGTCTCTTCCAAGAGCTTCCTGTGCATCTGGTGCAGTGAAGCCTCCGAGTGAGGACCAGGACTGAGGCTGCGTGGCATCACTGCCTCACTGACCTACCTGGCTTCTGCCTCCACTTCAAGCCTCCCTCACAGCAGTTCTGCCGTGTGCACAGCCACAGAGAGGCTGGGGAGAGGGGGTGGTGACCAACTTCATGTCCTCACATGCTCCCTATCCTGGCCGCTACCATTCCTAGCCCACACCCTATCACCGTGTGCTGACATCCCATCTGCCAGCCAACGGGCAGGAAACTGCCCGTGCACAGGAACTTCCCTGATGCCTACAGCTGGTAGTGAAACTCCCCCCGTCGCACTTAACATTAACCATCCTACTCACTGTCAGTTGCACTCAAGATGAGAGTTTACGAATATTCATACCTTATTCTACCTTACTTGGCCATAAGCAAGCTGAGAATATAAAAACTTTAAATGGAGCTGGGCTCAGTGGCTCAGCCTGTCATCCCACGCCTTTGGGAGGCTGAGGTGAGTGGATTGCCTGAGCCCGCAGGTTCGAGACCTGCCTGGGCAGCGAGACCTCATCTCTACCATAAATCAAAAAATCAGCCGGGCGTGGTAGCACGTGCCTGTAGTTCCGGCTACTTGGAAGGCTGAGGTGGAAGGATCACCAGAGCCCAGCAGGGCAAGACTGCGGTGGCCGGGAGTGTGCCACTGCACTCCAGCCTGGGCGACAAAGTGAGACTCCAACTCAAAAAAAAAAAAAAAAAACCTTCAAATGCATGTTTGTATTCTTTATATTTCCCGGTACAGCAGGTATGCAATAAATGTGTATTGAATAAAAGTTATCACTTCCCAAAAATATAATTTCAGACAAGAACATTTCTACAAAACGACTGTACTCTTTGATTTATTGGATCTTAATGGTCAGTAGGCATTTTGCAAGTTAGTAAAGAAGTGAATTATGAATCATCTGTAGGAAGAAAGAGTGAGCCCAAAGAAAAGTAACTTGGAATTCTAGGTCAGAATGCAATCTGTTCTGTCCCTGACTAGTTAGTTATATGTTACCTTAAGCAAGTCATCTAAGCAGAATTACTTAATCCCTCAAGTACATCAGTTTTCCAGGCTTCGTGCCAAATAAAAAAATAGTACTTCTCATATATCCAGAACTGTTGTGAAGTCAAAATTAGATGATTTGCAGAAAAACATTCTTTATTGGTAAAAAAAAAAAAGTAGTATACACATATGAAGTATTATTAGCACTAGTATATACTTACTATTGTTTAATTATTCCCTCCAGGAAATAAGGAACAAGATCATAATTAAGCATTCTATGTTCATACGGGTTGACACCGTTTATTCAGTATTGTGCTGATATACCATAAGTGCTACATTATATTCAGCTGGTCTTCAACAAGTATGCTACATATCTGAAGAAAATAATTCTTAGTTCTTCCAGTGTCCATAAAAATACAATTTGAATCTACACAAACTTCGAATTAGCAGTTAAGAAAACTATGCATTTGATCAATTAGGATGAAATGAAGATGCTGAAATCCCACTACCATTTACTGTCTTGTAACAGAGTCAGGATCTCTTGGCTTGAGACCCAGATCTGTCGCCAACAGGCTTGTGACACTTGTTCTTTTATGGGAATCTCAGTTTCCTCTTTTGTAACATAAAAATGTTAAAATATCTCTAATATTTCAGCAATAACATTCTATGAATTTTATTTATATGCATGAAGGCCTTTGACTCATAAAAGTCACAAAGGAGCCAGCTTTCTACAAGTCTTACAGAAAATGCCTTCTATAGGAAACAGAATTTTCTATTCTATGTGCTCTAGGTACATAAAGGTTAAGATCAGAGAATCATACATTGTATATCCAATGCCAAAAAGTTCGGCCTAAACAGCAATTAAAACTAAGTCTTGATACATCATTAAAGCTTTATTTCAGTCCTAATCAATAAAAGGTCTGCACAGAGTAACTCGTTATTTGGCTCAAACTAAAGTATGTTCGTTAAGTAGCAAGTTCTTTAGTTTCCACTTAATTACTATTTAAACCATTCCACAAAATCTTATGATTATCCTGGCATGTCTTTCCAAGTTAAAACATTCAGTGTCCAATAAGTAACAATGCAAAAATGGAACACTACAGTTGTTTGAAATTGTCTTGTAAGCTAAGCTAGCTGTTTCCAAATCTATACAAGTTTTGCATATGGTGGCATATAAATGACTTTTCCAGAAGTTTTAGCTTCATACTTAATCTAAACAATGTTGTTATCTGCCCCTTTTCCATCTGGTCGCATTTGGTTCAATAGTTAGTTGCCCAAATGCTTTTTTTAACCGCAATAAATATATATACATATTTTCCCACAGAGAAGTGGGAGACTTTTTGGTCAGATTGTTAAGATGGATAATAATAATTAAAATCTAGCTTTTCAGCTAAACCTTAAGACAAAAAGATAAGCTGGGATAAAACAAAACTAATTTACAATACTCTTAAGAACAATCTCAAAAAGGCCTAACCACAGAGGATGGAGTTCACATTTCTAATGAAGCTCAGGATCAGAAGTTCTTGTTTTTATTCTTTAAAAAGAAAATCACTGTGGGAACTTTTTTGTCCTCTCAATAAATCCTGCTTTTAAAAAAAAAGAAAAGAAAATCACAGCAGAGCACATGAGTGATGTATAAGACAAGATAGGGGACTCAGTTCAATGTTTGCTCTTCCTTTCTCGCGTCAACTTTAAAAGAGAAAGTACAATTTGGCACCATCTCCCAACTGCATTCATGATCTTTGGGGCACTCTCTCTTTTCCTCTCCCAGTCCAGACATGCTCTCCTTTGAGTATTCTTTTTTATAACACATAATACACACAATCTTGAAAGCCTCTGTGCTTGAAATTTTCCTTCTGAAAGTATCAACACCATTCTGAAAAGTTTACCTGAAAACTAGTCTTTGACGAAAAACCAAATGGTCAATAACATGATACACAGGTGCTAGTTACCAAGCTTGTTTCTGACAAATAAGCAGATATGTAGAACCTTCTCAATCTTCCCAGTGAGTCTGTAATATCCTTGCCAATGTCCCTTCAACTCTTAGGCCACTTCATGATGAACTGCAATATACCATGGAACATCAAACGATACACTACCATGCTGAATATGAGTCTACGGTTCTCTAAACAATGGGAGCCTCCTTACTCTGAGAAACAGAAATGCATGTAGACTTGCAAAGAATCAGGAATGGCTAAAGGGATGAGTGGATGGCGGTGGTTCGGATGCATACCCTTTTAAAATGTCAATGAAATGTATGCTTTTCCTATAGCAGTTATAGATGGACATAATATTTGTATGTATAAATACACATACAAACATAAGTACTATGCACAGCTCTAGTCATATTGGCTCTCTAGGGAAAGGTGCATATTTGGGTCATATGATGCTTCTTACCGGACCAAAAGCTAATGGGATCAAAAGCCATCTGCTAACATTGAGATGGGAAGAATTGCCATGACAGCGGCTCAAACACGCAAGCATCTGGGATAAGATGCTTCTGAGTTTGCAGATCCCAAGTATATTACCCTGGTCCAGTTAGAGACACCGCATTCTTTACCTCGTCCACCGGCGGTAGACACTTGCCCACGGCCCTTCAAGGTCAGAAGTACCCACCTTGTGTCTGTTCAGGTGTCCCACCGAGAGCTGGAGCAGACTGCTCATGCCTGGTCAACCTCACAGCTTAAAAATCAACAACAACTCTATTTAAATAAGCATTACAGACAACTTGAGCCTAGAAAATATACTCAGTGCTAACTGCATTGGGTAGTAGAGGCAGGTTTCGTTTTGCTACGTGTAACTAACATCACATAAAAGTTGTCTATGCAACAAAAGTTTTGTGGCTACATTTGAATCTCAAGAACATCCTTCAATATTACTTCAATTCTTAATCTTCAAAACTGTCATGTGAATCAATGAATAAGAAACAACAATGAGTAAACCAAACTGATCAGTCAGGTTATAAAAGAGCCGGGAAACTCATATAAAAACTGTCATTTGTTAATTCCAGGTACTGGTTTCTAGGATCTGGAACAGTTTCACCTGGGGCCTAACCCTACTATAAGTTTTTCCTAAATGAATGGCTATAACTATCTTTGCTTCCTTAAAATCTGGGTTATTGATTACTTAAAGGGTTTTCATCGATTCTTCCAAAGTTCCTAATACCACTTTTCCATAGCTTGTCATAAAATAGAGGAAAAAATGTAATAAATAAAATCAAATCATATTTATGATTTAAAATGATTATGCTTTATAAGGCTGTCTTCTAATAAATGCCAATGAAAAAGCAAATCTTCCAGCTTTTGATAGGATAAGAAATATGTTTGGGGTGTTATTTTTTAATGTCATAGCAGTTGTTTACAGCTTAACTCATTTAATAAGTCTTACAAGTTAGTAACAAAGTTAAATATACCCAATCATTAACATGGTGATTTAGTTATGAATTTTTAATTATCTATCACTCATGAGTGGCTGCTAATTATTAGTCATCTAAACATTTGGTAATTTTACTCTCTTAAAAAGAATAATATTTTTTAAAAACTTTATTAAAAAAGTATGTATGGTCTTGTTTTTAGTTGGCAGTGAAGATTGCTTTTATTTATACATTTTCTGTGAATTTAGGCAGAGATTTCACTTCTCAGCTGATTTTTTTTTTTTTTTTTTTTTTTGAGTTGGAGTCTCACTCTGTCACCCAGACTGGAGTGCAGTGGCTGCTCCCAGCCACCGCAGCCTCGACCTGCTGGGCTCCGGCGATCCTTCCACCTCAGACTTCCAAGTAGTTAGAATTACAGGAATATGCTACCACACCCGACTGATTTTTTTATTTTATTGTAGAGATGAGGTCTCGCTGCCCAGGTGGGTCTCGAACCCGCGGGCTCAGGCAATCCACTCACCTCAGCCTCCCAAAGGCACGGGATTACAGGCTGAGCCACCGAGCCTGGCTGGTTTTTATTTTTTTAAATCAATCGTTTATAATTGGGTTGTCTGGGGACTTGTGTGGTTGCTTCTATCAAGCATGAAAAGAAAACACAGCCCACATGTCAACTCTACCTCCTTAGCTGCCATGGGTCTTGTTGCCTAAGTCTCATTTAGAAAGCTCTTACATTACAAGGCTGGTGGTGCAAACCTCCATGTTCTAGGGCTTAGGAGCAAATGTTTTTTCTAAGTTTCAAGCCAAGCATCGATGGATTTGCTGCCTTCTACATTTCAAAACCACTTACTGCTGGATCAGGGCTTTGCTGCCCCCACAAGCTAGAAAAAGCTACCCAACCTGGCATATATACTCTGGGGTGATTCTCTAGGGAATCTGAAAGCCAAACTAGTTGAACAAGCTCAGTTTGCTAAATACGCTAGTCTTGGTGAACACTCAACAAGACAAGTCAGCCTCAGAAAGACGTTAAACAGATTTAGTGGGAGGGTGGAGGCAGATACTCAACGGATTTTGGAGGTCAGGGTCTCAGGGAGGGAGAGTGCCCTCTTGGATTCCACGGGACCTTTCACACTGTCCCTGAGAGAACGCACACTCTTCTGGCGGTTTCTTGCAAAGCGAGCCCTCTTGATCTTCCACAAAGCTGCGTCACTGAGGTTAGCAACATTGGTCCTCACAGCAGTGATGGCTTTGCAAAAGGAATTAAAGGGTTATTGTTTTCCTCTACTGGTTATGTATTACAGTTAATTTGAAACAACCTATCTGTGTAGAGTTTCAATATCAAAATACATCTTCCATGGGTCTTTCTCTATAATGAGCCTTATATTTAAAAATCATGACTATTGTCAATCATTTTTTTTGTTTAGCTCATAGAGTCAAATTATCTGATTTTTGTTATCAGTGGATAGTTGAGCGATGAAAGCCTTTTCTCCAACTATTAGACCTGTAGCTAACTAATTAATAAGCATGCAAGAATGAGTTTTCAAGCTACAAATATATTTCACCAAATTGTTCACAAACATTGTGACTAAAATAATACTTAGAAAACACACAATTGGGCCGGGTGGGGTGGTTCAAGCATGTAATCCCAGCACTTTGGGATGTTGAGGCTAGAGGATTGTCCAGGTGTTCGAGACCAGCCTGGACAACTTGGCGAGACTTCATCTCTACAACAAATCAAAAAATTAGCCGGGCATGGTAGCACATGCCTGTAGTTCCAGCTACTTGGAAGGCTGAGGCAGAAGGATAACCTGAGCCCAGCAGGTCGAGGCTG
>NW_007247040.1:216946-234870 GCF_000164805.1 Carlito syrichta | reverse complement strand
TCAGCCTTCCAAGTAGCCGGAATTACAGGCATGCGCTGCCACGCCCGGCTGATTTTTGGATTTATTGTAGAGATGAGGTCTGGCCGCCCAGGCGGGTCTTGAATCCGCGGGCTCAGGCAATCCACTCACCTCAGCCTCCCAAAGGCGCGGGATTACAGGCTGAGCCACCGAGCCCGGTTCTCAAGTATCTTTTTGTGTATGTGTGTGAGTTGGAGTCTCGCTCTGTTACCCAGACTGCAGTGCAGTGGCCGCTCCCGGCCACCACAGCCTCGACCTGCTGGGCTCCGGCTATCCTTCCACCTCAGCCTTCCAAGTAACTGGAACTACAGGCATGCGCTACCACACCCGGCTAATGTTTTGATTTATTGTAGAGATGAGGTCTTGCCAAGTTGCCCAGGCAGGTCACGAACCCGCAGGCTCAGGCAATTCACTCACCTCGGCCTCCCAAGATGCGGGATTACAGGCTGAGCCACCGAGCCCGGCCCAAGGATCTTCTAAGCAAGCACAGCAGAAACTGTGACTGTTTACAGTAAGCTCTTCATTTTACTTACTTGTAGGAAAAGGAAATTCTTTGTTACAATCCAAATGTAGCTGAGCTTCCAAAGAAAGTGTCTCAAATCTATTTACAAAGAACTCCCAACTCAAAGCAGGAATATCCTGCTTAAGAAAATGCAAGAGTAAGAGCTTGCTCAAAATTGTGGGTCGGTCTTTAACCACAGTATCAAACTGGAAGTCAAGACAAAGACACAGACCCTGAGAAAGAGAGAAAAAAACAAATGAAAGTCAGATACAAACATCTAAGTTACTTCAAAGTCAATATATTAGGCAAAGTCAATGAAACAAGCAAACTCTTCCATCCACACTTACGATGTAGAATGACCCAACTGACATGTTTTTTGATTGGACTTTTTGGTAGGAAAGAAAAATGCAGAAGAGGAACTTCTCTTAACTGTAGAATACCTCTAGAATTTTGATTCCAAAATCTGAACCAAATGTGTATTATTAATTTTCTTTTTTTTTTTCTTCTTTTTTTCCCCGAGTTGGAGTCTTACTGTCGCCCAGACTGGAGTGCAGTGGCCGCTCTCGGCCACCGCAGCCTCGACCTGCTGGGCTCCAGCGAGCCTTTAGCCTCAGCCTTCCAAGTAGCTGGAACTACAGGCGCACGCTACCACGCCCAGCTAATTTTTTTATTTATTGTAGAGATGAGGTCTCGCCAAGTTGCCCAGGCGGGTCTCGAACCCGCGGGCTCAGGCAATCCACTCACCTCAGCCTCCCAAAGTGCTGGGATTACAGACTGAGCCACCGAGCCCAGCTGCTATTAATTTTCTAATGCATTAAGTAATAACTACTTAATCCTAATACCTTAAAATCAATGTGTCTTGTCTTAATGTCTGCAGTTTTCATTAAGAGCAGCATACTTTCAAAACTACATTTTAGAGTACATTTTGGGAGGCCAAGGAAGAAAAATCATTTGAAGCCAGGAGTTCGAGACCAGCCTGGTCAAAATAGCGAGACCTCATTTCTACAAAAAATAAAAATATTGGCCTCGCATGATGACACATTCCTACTCAGCTACTCAGGAGGCTGAGGAGGGAGGATCACCTGAGCCCAGGAATTCAAGGCTGCCGTGAGCAATGATCATGTCATCTCACTCCAGTTTGGGCAACAGAGTGAGACCTTATCTCTCATAATAATAATAGAAATAATAATAATAATAATAATAATAACAAATTTAAAAATAGAAACACAAGAAGTCAGTCTGGGAATTCCCTTTCAGTTCTAAATTTCATGGTTCTAAAAAGTGAGTGGAACAGGGAATGTTAAAAAAAAATCAAAGGTAGAATGGGCTGGGCATCAAGTTCTCTAGTCTGTGAGTTTACCATTCCTCAACTTTTTAATGGAATGAAATTTAAAAATGGAACTTCCCAGAATCCAGACCGTGAGACTGTTTACAAGCTGCCCATCTTATGGTATTCTGGAATAGCAGACTAAGACATGTGACAGACAACTCAATGATTTAGTCGTGCTGACACAGACCATCTGCAGAGCAGATAACACACACCACGCATCACCTGCAATGCTGGCCTCTTTATGGTGTCGAGCAGGAGACCAGCCCTGGTTGCCACTGCTGGGTTGACATCCTCCACAGCTGTCAGGAAGCAGCAGAAGGCATGTGCCAGGGAGTACTTCAGCAGGTGGTTTTTGGTCACCGAGTGAATATCCAGAAATCGACAAATTACAGCCACTTTTTCCACTGCAATGTAGAAGGCAGAGGCCAGAATATAAACATGTGTGTGTGCACTCATACACATTGATTTAGGCGGTCTGAAAACTAAGAACATGAAGAAGAAGTTAACTCTGGGTCCCCCACATGGCTTAGTTTAAATACTAGCAGGAAATTCTAGTGCCACCTTCTTGAGTGTTCCACTGCACCTGTGCAGCAGAGCCTGTTTCTGTTCAGACAGTCCTTTTCTGTCAGGAAGTCTTGATTTAGCTCCGGGTTGTCTTTTGCATCTTCTTGCTGGCCTTTCCCTTTGTCTAACGTTCAGCTACTTTCTCAGCTAGTCAGATGCCTCTGTGGCTGCTCCTGAGGCCACGCCACACAAGACAGGGACAGGGACTGTCCACCAGCCCGGTCTTGGCGGGTTATGATGTGAAATGACAGACCAGACAGACACTTCCTGTGGCCCCAGAGGCCACGCAGTTCTTCCATGATATAAACAGACACTTCCTTGATAGATTTCTAATGATTCTACAAATCTATGTTAAACTTTTCCAGTCATTTTTAAGGCACAGCTTTATAAAAAGTTGTCATAGCTAGTGAAGCAATATAGTACAATGTGAATTAAGATGTTTCAGTACTTTGCTTAAGCTGTTCAGCAGCCTAGAATAGTCTTTCTACTCTTTTTTGCTTATTAAGGACATTAGAGAATATGCTTAAAGAATATGCTGCTGAAATTCTACCTGTTCTGTAAAATCCTTTCTGACGTCCTAGAGTGGCCATGAACTCCTGTTAAAATCCTGCTAATTTACATACTATTAATTTACTTATGGTATTCGAGCGTTCATATATAGCTATATGACCTATTTTCTTTTGTGGCTTTGAATTATATTTATGCTTTCTAAGATTTGTTAATTTTCTACATGTTTGTATTTGGTATCCTCAATTAAATTTGGAGCCTCTGAGAGCAGAAACCTGCTCTTATATTTCTTTTCATTGCTCCCATGGCAATACAAATTCTAGTGCATAGAGATTTATTCAATAAATTAACTGATTCACTTATTTCAAAAATATATATTATAGCCTGGGCACAGAGGCTCATGCCTGTACTCCCAGCACTTCGGGAGGCCAAGGCAAGAGGATTGCCTGAGCCCAGAAGTTCAACATGGCAAGACCTTGTCTCTACAATAAATCAAAAAATTGGCCAGGCATGGTGGCCTGTGCATGTGGTTCCAGTTACTGGGGATGCTAAAACAGAAGGATTGCCTGATCCATAGGAGGGCAAGGCCGCGGTAACCATTATCATGATAGATAGATAGATAGACAGATAGGTAGACAGGTAGATATAGATATAAATACAGAGACATATATATGGCCAAAAAATGTATACTCATTTTAAGTATGACGTTCACACAAAAGATGGCATTAATCAAATGAATGCCAGAATCACCATGCAACAGGCAGGACAGTCAAAGAAAATGGTGGAAGCATGGTTGAGCTAATGTCATACCACACCTTGCTATCATAATTTAATTCAACTTCCAAAAATAATGCATAGATAACATCGCTTAAAATGTGTATACATAGGCCGGTGCAATGGCTCAAGCCTGTAATCCCAGTACCTTGGGAGGCCAAGGTGAGAGGATTGCCTGAGATCAGGGTTTCGAAACTAGCCTGGGCAACTTGGTGAGATCTCGTCTCTACCATAAATCAAAAAACAAGTCGGGCATAGTAGCGCACACTTGCAGTTTCAACTACTTGGAAGGCTGAGACAGAAGGATGGCCTGAGCCTCGCAGGTCGAGGCTGCAGTGGCGGTGAGCATGCCACTGTACTCCAGCCTGGGCGACAGAGTGAGACTCCAACGCGAAAAAAAAAACCAAACATGCGGTCACTTTTTGGCATTCCCTGAGTCCTCTGCCCTGCAAGGCCTTCACACACAGGCCTAGACATATCGTTAAGAAACTATCTGAGGAACCTGGGAGGAGATGGAAGCAAATGGAAGGAAGAGTCATTCATAATTTTTGACTTCAAGGTCAAACTGACTGAAGAGATAAGGCGGGTATGACTGCACGAAATATAACCGCAAAAGTTAAGCATGCCTCTAATGAAGCACAAACAAAATGTCAGGGGAAACCAAAGGATCAAGAAACCACCTTCTGCTGAGGGGACGTAGGATGCGGAACTCAGAGGTGGCATCTGAAGGTGGGCCACACGGAGGTGGTGTCTGAGAAAAGCCTTGCAGGGCAGAGGACTTCGGGTGGGGAGCACAGAAAGCCCAGCATGTGGAGGGAGGGAGGCAGGGAGCAATGGGAGCCTGGCAGTGGCCGGGCAGACAGAGGAGCAGGAAGAGGCTGCCCGTGTGAGGGTCTGAACTTTATTCTCCGGGCACTGAAAGCCCTTCAGACTTTCCAAGTTGGAAAGTCACAGTCAGATAGATCTGGGCTTAAGAAGATTAATCTGGCAACAATTTAGTCCTTAAATTGGAATGAAAGCACAAATAAATACTTACCTGGCTTACCCGTATTTAAATACCTCCGAAGTGTTGCTAACACCCTGTGGATTTTCGCTGCCATGTAGAAAACGTTGCTCGAATTCCCTACAACATCATGTATTATCATATGCATAATAGCCCCTGGCATGCATGTGGGCCTTAAAAAGCAAGAATTCTTTCAAATGGCCAGATGTCGGGGAACTGAACTCCAAGGTGTAACAGTTAACTCATCTGATGGAACTTCCAAATTGTGCCAAACTTTCAAGACGTGAAAGTATACAGAACTGTTCTAGTAAACCGCACGATGGTGCACCGACTCTGATTTCTCCCCCGAGAAGAAGACTGCCAGCGGGTGATAGTGAGCCAGCAGAGGCAAGGCTAAGGGAACATGCCCGGGTTCCTTCCTTACCTCATGACTCCGGGAACTTGCTGTGCTACTCTCTAGGAAACCACGAGGAAAACTGCTCCAGACTTGGCTCCTGAAGCCCCAATGGTAGGGGTACACTGCAGAGATTCTCAACGCTCTCACTGAACATTCAGATTCGAGACTCACCCCTGCCCTCACTGAGACTCTGATTCTGTAGGTTTAAGATGTGGCCTGATGGTCTTCATTTGAACAAGGCTCTCCCAGTAACTCCGATGCAGGTAAACTGATAGGTTGAGCACACATTTATCATCCGAGCTGAGACTCGTTTGAGTGTCAACAAGGGTGCAGTCAATGACTGCATGTGGACAGTGGCATAAGCCAGATCTGTCCTAGGTGAGACTGGACAGCAGCATAAGCTGGTCATTTGCCCCACTGAATGACCCTCTACAAAATACTGTCACTTCAGAGAGGAAGCTCAGTTAAAGAGAACCACCAAAGACGACCAGCAAGCAGGGGAATGCCCTTTGACAGGACAGGAAGAGAAAGGACAGCCGCAAATAGATGTCACAACTAGATACCTGGTTCACCTTGTGACCCCGGGAGGATTGAAAGCTAACCCAGAGGTACCTGCTTCAAACCTCATCTTCCAGTCCTTGCTGTTGAAATTGCCGTTTATGATTGTCCAGAAGATGTCAGCACCATGAGGAAGTGACAGAGCGTGGAGGAGGAGAGGAACTGCCAGCGAAGACAGCTGTGAGAACTCAGACTTCACGACTCTCCACAGGCTGGGATCAAAGGAGAAGCAAAGTGGTCACGGACATCACAGGCTTCCAGAAGAAAAGTTCTGTTCTCCTAACCTGCAGTACGTGTAGCCAACAGGTGCCAGTAGGGGTGCTTTTGGTGAAAGTACACGCGTCCACCAGGTGATAATCCTCTGACAAATGTTTCCTGTGCTCTGCCCCATTCATTTTTTAAAAATGCTTTTATGTGACACCATAGAGAAACATTTTCCACTCATTACATTCACTCAAAATTTTTAAGTTTCAAAATATAAATTCAGCTATATAAATTAACAATGACTTAAATAATGTACAAAGTTTATATTAGGTATATTAAGATAATGGGGTGATAGATGACTTTTAGTTTTTCTTACAGTGAACATCCCAGAAGTTCTGTTGACTTTGCCTGCCCTTATTATGGCAAAGAAGAACGCTCATCTACTAGTAACAGCCTCTCCAAGAACTGGCAGGATGTCAGTCAAGCTACCCCACCTTCCTGATCACAGGCGTGGACATAAGACATAGCTGACCAAAGAACTTCGGTACCCAGATGGAGCGACTAGCTAGTAGGCATATGACTCCAGCCTGGGAAGTCGGAGCCCTTTCTTCAAGGACTCATGTGGAGTCTCGGAGAGACAGGGTCTCTCTCCTTCTGAAATCTCAGAAGTGAAGGGTAGTGTCGGCCTGGGACTGTCAGTGACCCTCTTTCCTACCTCGCAGGGGCAGCCTGCACTTAACCAAGAAGCCAACACCATGTTCCACCTAAGAAGCCAAGACAGTACTGGGCTAAGAGGTGGGGAGGGAGGGAGAAAAAGCAGAGGGTTCCCTGATAAAATCTGGCCATTTAGCAAGTTTAAACTAGGTTCCTATCAAGTTCTACCAGGATAATTCTGAATATGAAGTATTTTAGTAATGATATATTACTGATTTTAATTTTTTTATTCAGCTGAAGTATGCCTTTTGTTTGGTTTTATCATTTTGTTTTGCTTTCTATTTGGCTCCAGAGTTAATATCACATCAAAACTATTTGTGACTTTCAAAACTCATAATGCGCCACCAAGAGGTGGGAAGAGGAGGGCTTAACATATCCACTCGAGAGCGGTGCTACTGACATACAAGTCACTAGAGTCGGTTGGTTCCCAGAAGACATACCAGAGCTGCAGAATGAAAAGGAGCAGTTTTCAAACACCATATGCTTAATCTGAGTAGTGTAAGTCAGAAAAATATGGATGAAACCCAACCCTGCCATCAATTAGCTGTGTAACCATGTGCAAATTTCTCAACTCCCCTGAATTTGCGTTTCCTCCAGAAGTGGGTTGCATTAAATGAGATGGTACAGAGTGCTTGGTACATAGTAGGGATTCAAAAACCTTGACCATAGCCGGGCATGGTAGTGCACGCCTGTAGTTTCAGCTACTTGGAAGGCTGAGGCGGAAGGATCGCCGGAGCCCAGCAGGTCGAGGCTGCGGTGGCTGGGAGCGGCCACTGCACTCCAGTCTGGGTGACTGAGAGAGACCCCAACTCAAAAAAAAAAACCAAAAAAAAACAACAACCAAAACCTTGACCTACTATTATTGTCGTGAAGATGAAAATGACAATGCTATCAGCATAACAGCAAGCCCTATGAAGACTGCAAAGAAAAAAGAAGGCATAATATGTGCCTTCGTGGAGTTTTCTTTTTAGTTGAAGGGGGCAAGCCACACGCAGCACTGCCAGGAAACCCTCTCCGTGACAAAAACCCTGGGCCTGTCCAGTATGGCTTTCCCAGTTCTCTAAGGCAGTCTTGTTTGAAAAGGGGAAGAATATCCGCACAGATCCCTTCTTTGTCCATCACGGCTTTTGAGTCAAGGTGGTACTTTAAGGAGAAAATTCGGTACTATAAGGAGAAAACCTGGTTATATACCCCAAAGTCTTAGCTGGTAGGCCCATGGCACTAGCAATACATTCAGCATGCATACATTTTGGGCGCAAGGTTGTTTTAACAACAACAACAACAAAAATGCCCACTTCGCATTCCCGTGCTGAATCGCCAGTGCATCTGCCGACGCCTGACTCTGCTCCTTCACTGCTTTTGTGCAGACTTTCTGCTTGTCTCCTCCTTCACACTGTTCCTTCCAGACCAGGCAGCCTCGTCTGCCTTCCACTGACTCCTTTCCCTCACTGCACCTGTAGAATCCGTGTTTTATTATGAAGAAACTTCTGTGGCTCCTCCACCTTTCCCACAGTATGCTTCTG
This sequence comes from Carlito syrichta, assembly GCF_000164805.1. NCBI lineage: Eukaryota > Metazoa > Chordata > Mammalia > Primates > Tarsiidae > Carlito > Carlito syrichta. Next base: position 226,776 of record NW_007247040.1, on the reverse strand, counting down.
TGGTGGGTCCGTGTTCCCCCAGTACTCATGTCCACCGGGAACCTCAAAATGTGATCTTGTTTGGAAACAGTCTTTGGAGATGTAACTAGCTAAGAGGAGTCCATACTGGAAGAAAGTGGCTGATTATAAACATAACGACTAATGCCCTTACAAGAGGAGGAGAGGACACACAGAGACACACGGGAAAGAGGGCCACGCGGCAGAGGCAGAAATCAGAAACCAAGGAGTGCCTGCAACCACCAGAGTCCAGAGATTCAAGGGAGTCTCCAGGGGGAGCCTGGCCCTGCTGACCCTGGATTTCTGGCTTCTAGCCTCCAGAACTGTGACAGAATAAGCTGACACCATCTGCGGCCGCTCAGGTTGCAGCAGTTTGTTACAGCAGCCTCGGAAACTGCAGCTGTCTCACTTGGCTGAGACTCGACACTGTCCAGATGACGGTTTCCCCCCAATGCTCTCAGTGGGTCCAGCTGCCTTATTGGGCCTCCCCTGCCGAACTCTCTCTTCAGAAACCTGTGGCATGGGCGAGTGGGCCCTCTGCCCGGTGCTTGGTGAATGGTACACCCGGCTGTCTGGCTCCTCACCCCAGCCTCTGCCGATGTCCCTGAGAATCAAGCCCCGGTCTCAGCAGCTTCCACTGCCTCATTCGTGTGCCTCTGTCCTTACTCCGGCGAACGAGCCCCGGCCTCCTCGCTCGAAGACGGAGAGCTCAGCTGCTCCTCGGCCTTGCCCGGGACTCCTCGGACCCCTTCGCTGTGTTCTTCTGCCAAATGTCCATGCTTCCAGCTTCCTCTGCCTCCCATCTTCCCCCGGATCTCAGAGCCAACTGCTTCGTCACTCTGACTCTCCTCATCCCTCTAGCCTTCCACCACAACCAAATTACTCATCCCCAGTCCCAAATAAACCCATCCGCCCCCAGGCCCGAGCACTGGGAAAAAAAGAAACCCAGACTCCTACTAAGTTGGTCCACTGCAAGCTGGTGCTGGCTAACTCCAGCTGGGCACGGGAGCTGGCCATTCTGTGGTAACGTCTCGTTAACTCCCTACTGCTTTCCTCACACTCCTTCTCATGTTCCGGAAGCTCCCAGCCTACTCTCTAGCATTCCCTACTCTGAACCCCCCGAACACTTTCTCTTTTCCTCAAAATGTATCTCTTTCGAAGGAAAGAGCGGTCCCGCTCCCCCGACTCCTTGTTCCACATTGCACATTCTCTTGCCCGCCAGAACCTGACTCCACTAACTCTTCCCTTTCTCTGGCTCCTTCCCATGGGCTACAAATATGTTCACGTTTTTGTTACCCCGAAAACCCTTGATGCCCAGCTCCTTTCCCCTCTAGGTAACTTTCTGGAAGGAAGTCCTGGTGCATCTTTGCTGTTCTCTAAGCCCCCGCAGCACGCTCCTTGCACGCCCCCACATGAGGACGGTTGACACGCGTCTTTCTTTTCTTCAGACTCATTCTACCACCGCACAGTTCTGCCTCTGTCTTAAGACCTTCCTCGGATTTCCGAACTTCATTAAATAAAGTCGCTGTCTTCAGAGCCCTTGGCACTTGGGCCTGGGCCTGCTTCTCCAGCCTCATGTCCCATCGCCCCCCGAAAGTACATCTTCCAGCAAAATAGGAAGTCTCGGCGCCGCCTAAGTATGCGCTGCCCGTTTCCCACCCCTTCCTTCCAGCTCTGCCATCTGCTTGCTCGTGACAGTCCCACGCCCCACAACATGCCCTCCTGATCTCAGCCCTCCACCTATCCAAAGTCTCCCCTTGTTCCACCGCCCATCCAGATGGGGGCTGCTCCTGAGCCTTGCGTCATCCAGAAATGCCTCCTCTCCCCTCTGAACTGTCCAAGGCATGGATCACACTCCCTTGGACTGACGGGACAGTAGCACGAGTCTTAGTTCGTCCAGGACTGTCCAGGAGTTGTACTCGTTGTTGTGGGCTATTTTGAAGACCACCCCTCTTCACTCTCAAACACAGACCAATTTGAACGATAAATTATGCAGCCACCTTCTCTCTATTTAGTGTTCACCCCTTCCAAACCAGGCTGCCAATCCCCTAAGCACCTGGAACAATAATGTGTACGTAAGCCCTCATAAAATTTGTTGCCTCAGTGAATAAACAAGTAAACAACATGAATAAAGACAGACAGAACCTCAGTTTGGTTTTTACCCCAAGTTCACCTGAATCAATCTTTTCTTTATATATCAACTCACGCTCTTACGTACAAAATAAGGACGATATTTTCTGATTTACCTCCAGGAAGACCGCAAGAGTTGTTTCAAAGTCTTCAGGAAGAAACACGTTAGGGTAAAGCCCTTTGTGCTTGGGTCCAAACCTACTTCTCCAGCCTCATTTCCTGTTACTGCCTTCAAGCCACACCTTCCGGCAAAGTAGAAAAGGAGGCTGCAGAAGTATGAAGGCCCAGGAAGAAAATCTTGGGTCATGCTGTCCTGCTACTCTCAAAATGCCTTGGCCGTCTCCAAAAATATAATGATTAGGTAATATGTGAAGATATTTAAGACATCTACTAGCAGTTCTATTTTAAGAAAGAAAATGGGCTAGTCTTTACTTATTTGCACTAGACAAATATTAACTTATTGTCTGTTGGCACTTTTCTTTATTTTCTATATTCTTAAACCATCCAACAAGTGTGAAGCATGAAATAATTTCTACTTTACCTTCTTCATTTCTACAATGTCTGACACATGAAGATTGCTATTCCTTGTATTCACATACTGAAAAAAATTAGACTAAATGAGAAATGAAGGTAGTTCCTATAGGCAATCAGGCTGTCCTAAGAAAAATAACCTAGCTGGGGTCGGTGGCTCAGCCTGTAATCCCGGGCTTTGGGAGGCTGAGGTGAGTGGATTGCCTGAGCCCGCGGGTTCGAGACCTGCCTGGGCAACTTGGCGAGACCTCATCTCTACAATAGATCAACAATTAGCCGGGCATGGTAGCGCGCACCTGTAGTTCCAGCTACTTGGAAGGCTGAGGCGGAAGGATCGCCGGAGCCCAGCAGGAGAGGCTGCAGTGGCCGGGAGTGGCCACTGCACTCTAGTCTGGGTGACAGAGTGAGACTCCAACTCAAAAAAAAAAAAAGAAAAAGAACCTAAATGACCTAGTAAATCTTTTTCTAACTTTTATTTTCACAACTAAAGCCTAAAAATACAAACAAAACAAACCATTAGGTAGACATACCTTGCAATCAACATATGATCCTGAATGTAGGCTAAAAACTGAGGATGATCTTTTCTAGCGATGTATAAACACTCTCCATGCAGACAGAGAATCTTCAGGCAATTGAGCATATTAAAAAGAATGTCTGGCTCTTCAAACTTAGCCATTTCCTATGCAAAAAATCACATGGTTACTGAGTTATTCAAGACAGTAATGCTATCAAATCAAATAGTCAAAGATTTTGAAAATATACCTGGAAAATGGTATATATTAGTCTCAATGTTACTGGAAGCTGCTGGTAGCAGAATTTTCTTTCAGTATCATTCTTTATTGCTGTGAAGAAATAATCACACAAGGTTAGGCTAACTCTTCTCTTCCCCCATCATCAATGGATCAAGATCACAAAGCCCAGGAGGTTAAAAAATAGATACAGAATGTATTTAACAGTGTTTGTGTACTGTTTTTGTTTGCCCTCATAATGAGCATATATCTATCCTTTTTGTGATGGCAGTGCTGCAAATCTTCAATGAAGGATTTTGCCCTGTGTGGTCCATTCTGTATCCAAAATCTTTGGCTTCCTAGAGATTCCCCAGCCCACCCCTGTGCTCTCCTGGGCTGCCAGTTCTACTGCTCCCTTCAGGGTTGCCTTCCTAATTGAAAGAGAGGTGGTCACATTGTGTTAGCTTCTAAGAAGGGGTGTATCCCATGGACTCTTGCAAATGGTGGGTGTTTTAAGGAAGTTGAGCATATTCAGATGCGAAAAATACTCATGGCTTCATCTTCTTGGGAGCATCTATAAAGCCTCTGCCCTCATAATAGGACTGCAGTATTTTATGTATGGGCATGCTAAAGAAAATAATTCACATGTTAACCAGATCAGAAACCAGTGTAAAATGTGTCAAAATCCCCATTATACATTTTGGCAATTCCAAAGATTAGGGACCATAGCAGTCAAACCCTCCAGGTCTATAGACTAAACGACTCACCAGGAATCTTCCACTCAAATATGTTTGAAGTACCTGTTATTATTGGGAGTGGACTTTGCTTTTTTATTTTTTTTGAGTTGGAGTCTCACTCTGTCGCCCAGACTGGAGTGCAGTGGCCGCTCCCGGCCACCGCAGCCTCGACCTGCTCCGGGGATCCTTCCGTCTCAGCCTTCCGAGTAGCCAGAATTACAGGTGCGCACTACCACGCCCGGCTGATTTTTTGATTTATTGTAGAGATAAGCTCTCGCTGCCCAGGTGGGTCTCGAACCCACGGGCTCAGGCAATCCACTCATCTCAGTCTCCCAAAGGCGCGGGATTACAGGCTGAGCCACCGAGCCCGGCTTGCTTTTTTTTTACAGCAAGGTCTCCCTCTGTTACCCAGGCTGGAGTATAGTGGTGCAACTGCTATAAGAAACAGGGATCCAGGCCTCAAAATGCGGAAAAAGGAAATACTCTAGAAGAAAGGGAAATCCTTGAACCGGTGTCAGCGGAGCACCTTAATCCTAGGACGAAGGCACCGCTGGTCACTGCCTGAAGGCCCTCAGAGCAGACGCAAGGTCAAGACTCTGAGCATCAGGGAACCCTAGTCCTGGAAGAAAAAGGAGAGGGGCTCCCCTGAGGGAAAAGTGACGACCACACCACGCAAGGAGAGGAGAGCCAGAACAGGAAAACAGGCTGAAGCCAGCCAGGGGCTGATGGAGTATTGAGGGGGGGAAGAATAGAAGAAATGTTCAGATAAGTGGAGTCTGTAACAATTCAGCAAGGAAAAGAGTGATGTGTGAGAGGAAATTGCTTAACTTTAGCCATTTTTCAAATAAAATTTGACATATAAATGAAAGTGGCAGTTAATTAATTTGTGTGCTACCTTAGGTTTAAAAACTGCATTTGCATAGAAAGGATACAGGTTATTGGATGGTAAGTGAAGTCCTAGAGTCCCTGAAGCTTAGAGGCCTGACAGAAACACAGCTGTTTAGCTGCTACAGCACCCAAAACAAGGCAATTAATTCTAAGGAAAACAGAAGACCTGGGATCTAGTCCCAACCCTGTCCCTAACTAGTTGTGCAATATTTGGACTTCCGGTTCCCAGAACCCCACCCCAGGGATACCCGGACTCGAGGGTGGGGAATGGAGTTCATTTATTTTGTGTCTCAGCTTCTCAGATGACTTTGATGTCTGTTAAAGCTCTGGAATTGTGAATACAAAGCATAAAGTGGGAATGAGCAGCTCAAGCTACACGGCCAAGAGCAAGTCATTTAACCCGGCCTGGATTTATTTTTCTCATCTGCAAAGTGACAGGGCCGAACTGGATTTGCAGGTTTCAAACTCCTTTTCTGCAGAATACCTTCTTTATAGAAAATCTTAGTTAGAACTCCAACATGTGAACTAGAGAAACCCCGCTCTGGTCTGAGTAAGGCATCCCATGAAACAGTCCCCTAATAATGTCTGCTGCGCACCAAAGGGATCATGTCAAGCCCGTTTCGCACTCTGGAGCAGCTTCCTCGCGGCCACCTACTCTAACAGTCTGGGTCATGGAAGCAGGAAGGCAACGCAGATCTTGCACCAATCTCAAGAGTGCCACCCTCCGGATAAGGCTTCCCCAGAGGCCCCCAGGGTCACATCCTGAATTCCCTAAAGGGCCTCGGAGTGTGAGGAACTAGAGAATGATTCTGGAGCCTGCCTGCCATCTTGCTGTCCTCCAGTGCCCACTCAGAGCCCCTTAAGCAAATTAGAATGAGGTCTTCCTCCCTCCCAGCCGGAAGCCGTGCAAACCAGCCTCTGAGGACAACCTGCACAGCCACCACGGTGTGCCTGTTCTGGGGCCTGGCCAAGCCCCCGGGAAGCAGAAGCATCAGAGGGCAAGTCTGTTGCTTCCATCTGAAAACTCCCGCTTTGGCCAAACGCCTAGGGGCCACCCAGCCTCGATCCACGAGAACACCATGCATTTTAAGTAGGAAGGTGACGAGGTTTCGCCGATGACAAGCAGCCGCTGCCAGAAAGATGTTCAGCAAACTGTTGTTCTATGGGAACCACGATGGATCTGTTCACTTCATCCCCTCTGGTGGGAAATGGTTCCCCCACACGCGTCTATACTAAGGAAGCCACTCCTGAATTTGCCCAAGTTACAACTAACCCAAGAAAACCATGGATACAAGCATCAGGCCCTGTGCACACAGCCCACTCCCAGGTGGTCAGAGTGCACCTACCAGTTGGTTCCACGGGCTCAGGGCGATTGCCTGGGTTCTCCCCATGCTTGGTGGCAGGATTCTCCTCCTCCTCTCCTTCAGGGCCTATAATAAACTCTGGTCTGGAAGAAAGGAGGCTATCCTCAAGGCTGTCTGTGGACTCCTAAAAAAAACAGGACAAGCAGGCAGATGAGCAGCCCTGGAGGGGTGTAAGGAACAGTTTGGCTCAGCTCAGCAAAGCTGGACTGTACAGCCTGTGGCTGAAAAATTGTTTTCACTTGAAATGAACATGGCACAATATCAAAAACATTGTCAATTCATCCAAGGAGTACTTTCTCACCTTTGTGTTAATCCCTGAGATCAGTGTCTCACTCACCAAGTCACTCTCAGTCATGCATGTTTTGTTCAATAACAGTTTAATTAGGAGGAAATAGTAAAGTGTTCCCGGAGATAGACTAAGAGGCAAAATACTGGTTGTCTAGGAATGTCAAATTTTCAGGAGCAAGAAATTGCTGTAACGGGTGAGTTAAAGAGAGCAAGGTATGGCGACCCAAGTGTCTATCAATATATATGGAGAAATGATCAAAAATACATATTTTATGATATTTTTTGTTATCTAACTTTATAATATAACCTTGTGATAAAAGTTCTTTCAGGAATACCAGGAATGCTTTGTATCTGTGAAACTATGTGAATGCAGGAGCCAAAACCCTGACTCGAGGCCCATCATATAGTTCAGCAGTGTGGCTCCATCCATAACCCTCTCCGGGAGCTTGGGTTGGCAGAAACAACGGGAACATTTTCTTTTCTTTTTTTCTGAGCAGGAGTCTCACTCTGTCGCCCAGGCTGGAATGCAGTGGCACGCTCACGGCCACCCCAGTGTTGACCTACTGGGCTCTGGCAATCTGTCTGCCTCAGCCTTCCAAGTAACTGGAACTACAGGCATGCGCTACCACGCCCGGGTAATTTTTTTGATTTCTTGTAGAGTCAAGGTCTCGCCAAGTTGCCTGGGCTGGTCTGAAACCCACGGGCAAAGGCAATCCACTCACCTCGGCCACCCAGAGTGCTGGATGACAGGTTGAGCCACCGAGCCAGGCCGGGAACGCTTTCTTTAAGCACAGCCTCACGCGTAGCCCGGCGTGGCACATAAGACAATACTGGAGGAAGACCCCCGGCACCAGCTACTGGCCTTCATTCCTGCTGCACCTGGGACACCTCGCTGCTTCCCCTGCTTACCACCAGATGGCTCTCTTCCTTGGGAGCCAGCCTCTCCAGGAGTTCACAAGCAAGCTGATAGCAGAGAATACTGGATTGACATAAGTTACACTCGGTTGCTTTTTCCGTCTTCTGGCAGGTGTGAGAGCCTCCCCAGGGGGCTTGGAAGACATTATTTATAATAGAAATAATGTCCTTTGACAAGTTGTGCTCTAAACCCATCGTGATTCCATCATCTTGTAACTCCATCTGAAAGACACCAAAAAAAAAAAAAAAGACAAAAAAAAAAAAAGAAGAAGGAGGAGGAGTTTGGTCCTTTGGTCCAATATTCCATTGGCACACTACTTGGGGATAATTTTCACTAACTGACAGCAGTATTAAATACTTTAAAGACAATAGTGGCTTCAAGACCTTGAATATACATTGTTTGCAACCGATTCTTCTAAAAAAGAATATAAACACAAAACAAAGCAATGAGAATTATTTTTTAAATCATGCAGGACATTTAAAAGAGAGTTGTTTTTTAAACTCATCACTTGATAAGATTTTACACACTTTAAAAATGCTACTCCTGCCAGGCACAGTGGCTCATGCCAGTAATTCCAGCACTTTGGGAGGCGAAGGCAAGAGGATTGCCTGAGCCCAGGGGTTTGAGACCAGCCTGGGTAACTTGGCAAAACATCATCTTTAAACAAAGCAAGAAAAACTAGCCAGGCGTGGTGGCGTACGCCTGTAGTTCCAGCTACTTGGAAGGCTGAGGTGGAATAATTACCTGAGCCCAGCAGGTCAAGGCTGCGGTGGCTGTGAGAGTGCCACTGCACTCCAGCTTGGGCAACAGAGTGCAACTATAATAAAAATAAAAATAAAAATGCCTAGATCCTCACCTAGTGTCTGGATATTGGTATCTAAATACCATTATCTGCTAAAATAAACCAGAGCTCCTTTTAGAAATGTCTGATTCCAGGGATAGGGCTAAGAAAATATAAGATGAGCCTGGAATATCTTATGCCAGAAATTAAGGAAGTCCTCAAAAGATGATGTGGACATGTCAAAAGAACAAAGGAGCCAGCTTGAAGGGACTCCCATTGGTCAAATATGGAACCATTTGTGCATCAAAATAATCCAAGTAACAGATTATAGTCCATGGAATAAAGTAAAACCTCATGGGTGCATGCAGAGATAAGTAGGTAAATAAATAAAAACATAAATGGGAGAGAAGGGAAAACTGCTCAATCAGTAGAGTACCAGCTAATAAATTTACAAGAAATGACAGAATTAGAAAATTATCATTTGGTAATATCATGGTAATAATTGATTCAGGCATGACTCATCCATCTAATGCAAATACTAATAAATAAAATAAACAGGAAATCTCATAGTCTTAAAGTATTACCCCACAAATTACTTATTAAATACAAAAGGAAAAATTGTGACTTTATAGTAGAGAAACCTGGCAGAAATCAACTTAACCAAGTGGCCAAATTTGCCATCTCCAGTAATAGGACATTATTGTATTCTGTGGCTCCTGATATGATGCACTATAAACATTAACATTATATCTGCAGTCTTCCTGCCAAAATGCATGAGCCAAACTAATTCATAAGGGAATGTCAGACAAACTCAAACTCAGGGACATTCTACAAAATAATTGGGCTATACTCTTCAAAAACATCAATGGCCTAAAAGATAAGCAAAGACTGAGGAACTGTCCTAAATTAAAGCAGACAAAGGAGACAGTCCATATAATTGCACTGAGTGCTCCAAGACGTTTTCTGGGTCAAAAGCAGCTTTTTTCCTTCTTGCTATAAAGGTAATATTATTATTATACAAACTTAAAAAGGAATAATTTCTATAAGTTAGAAAACAGCATTATAGCAATATTAGTATCCTAATTTTGATAACTGTACTGTGATTATGTAAGAGAATGTCCTTATTTCTTAGAAAATACACTCTGTAGTACTTAAGCACAAAAAGATATCATGTTTGCAACTTTTTCTCAAATTATTCGTTAAAAAATTCATGCATACACATACAGAGAAAGAGAGAGAGAGAGAGGGAGAGAGAGAGAGAGAGAAAGTGCATGTGTTAAATGTTCTCATCTAGAGAACTAGGGGGAGAAGTATTCGGAAGATCTTTGTACTACTCTTGCAAATTTTCTACAAACTTGAAATTATCTTAAAATAAGATGTTAAGAAATAGTCTCAGCCGGGCTCGGTGGCTCAGCCTACAATCCCGCACCTTTAGGAGGCTGAGGTGAGTGGATTGCCTGAGCCTGCGGG
>NW_007247040.1:202347-216643 GCF_000164805.1 Carlito syrichta | reverse complement strand
AATCAAAAAATTAGCTGGGTGTGGTAGCACATGCCTGTAGTTCCAGCTACTTGGAAGGCTAAGGTGGAAGAATTGCCAGAGCCCAGCAGGTCAAGACTGCGGTGGCCAGGAGCGGCCACTGTACTCCAGTCTGGGCAACAGAGTGAGACTACAACTAAAAAAAAAAAAAGAAAAAGAAAAAAAAATATTTTCCTAATCAAAACCTTTTTAACTTCTCTTTTTAAATTACCTTCAAACATCAATTTCTAAAGTATATTAAAATTAGCCCCATAGCTATACATTTGTACCTTGCTCTTCCCAACAATAGTATTATCCAGTTTGTTCATCCAGTTTGTTCAACAGAATCAATTCTAATGATGCTAGGGTACTTCTAAAATTCAAATCCATTCTCATATGCCAACATCATTGCAGATATTCACACAAGTAATTTTCAGACTCTTTAGGAAATACCCAAGAGTTTGCAAAAGGTCTTGAGTGATGCTGCATCACTTCAAGACGTGTGAAGATGCCCAACGCGTGGAAACAATGACTATACAGTGCTTTCCCTCAGTCTCCACCTCTGAACTAAAGGAAGCTCATGCTTCAGCTACCTGCTTCAGGAGAAGATCAAACATGAGGATGAAACAGTTTAGATTCATTTCGTCATCTTCACAATCAAAGTCAATAGTCCTTCCTCCTGGGTGTCCGAAATTCTTGAAAGGGCTACGAAATGGACTGTGCATAGGACTCCGAAATGGACTCTGGAAAGGACTATGAAATGGACTGAGCATATTGTGCTGAACTCGTCGACCAGGATCAGAGGCAACGCTCACCTACAAGAAAGAATGGCAGCATACATAAACGAACTGACAGAAGTGCAAACGGCTGTGCAGCATATTTGGAGATTCTATGGAAGGTACTTTCAGCCGTCACACAGATTTCCCTCCTAGACCAATGGCATTAGTACCTCCAAAATATAAATACATGGATCTTCCCCAAATATAAAAGTAAGAAATAAAACCAAACAAACTTTCTGACTACTTGTCAGGGAAAAAAACATCAAGACCCTGAAGAATAAAGGCACTTGCCATTGTATTTTTTATCCCATCAAACACTTCCGAATGAACTAAATTGTCTGAATCTACTGACAACCATAATCTGAAGAATGAGACTTTCCCAAAGTAAAATAGTACAAGATGATCTGTAGAATCACAAGCCACAATTTCAGAATGGCATGATTAGTTAAAGAAGGTTGGCCGCTGGGGGCTATGATTATTCAAATCCATGGGAAACAACACATGTCAAACCTAGTGTGTTGGTTATCCTCCACTGGCCCACCAAGCTCCACCTCAGGCCCCCCTGCCCTTCTGTGACCAAGGATGTATGGACTATCTCCAGCTCCTTTGCTGCCTGGCTTCCAGCTGAGCTCAGTCAAAAACCCGCACCTGCAAAGGCCTAAAGCGGGAAGAGATGCAGGAGCACTCCTCTCATCTTCTGCCTGTTTTGGTGCTACTCTCTGGGAGAGTCTCCGTCGAGAGTTTCAGCTCCTCACTGGGTTCCATGACTCTTTTCCTTGTCTCTTCAGCCCTTAGGGCAGACTTCCGACTGGACTGTTGCTGGAGTCTGGGTGCTTTATTCACCCTCATGGCTCTTTTAACTTTTCCCATAACTCTGGAGGGGGAGTCCCCATAAAGATCTCTTCATTCTGACCATCTGGGGTAAATTCTGAATCAGGACCCTGACTCACTTATCTGTACATCACTCTCAAATCATATTTTTCTCTCTTAAAGATGTTTCTAGTCATTAGAAAGCTCTTCAAATGCCATTTTTAAGGGAAAGAGGAAGGGTGCCCCATTAAGAATGAAAATACTGCCGGGCTCGGTGGCTCAGCCTGTAATCCCGCGCTTTGGGAGGCTGAAGTGAGTGGATTGACTGAGCCCGCGGGTTCGAGACCCGCCTGGGCAACTTGGCGAGACCTCATCTCTACAATCAATCAAAAAATCAGCCGGGCGTGGTAGCGCATGCCTGTAATTCCGGCTACTCAGAAGGCTGAGGCAGAAGGATCGCCGGAGCCCAGCAGGTCGAGGCTGCGGTGGCCGGGAGCGGCCACTGCACTCCAGTCTGGGCGACAGAGTGAGACTCCAACTCACAAAAAAAAAAAAAAGCACTAACTACAAACTATGATCCCATAACCATGTAATATTTTCTAATCCCTGGATGTCAGGCCAAATGGCTGGGAGTCTTTAGCATACAATGGGGAAATTTTTACAGAGAGAAGGTTGAGAACACTCCTTGCTACGCATCAGATGAGAGTCAACCTTTCCAAAGTTGATCAGAGTCTGTGAATGGCAGCACATCAGCAGAAACTCTGTTCAGTCCTCAGCACTTTCCAATGGCTTTCACACACTTCAGACTACACTATATTGACCTTTTTCATCTATAAAGATGCAAAAGGATCAACAAAATAGGCCCAGTTGGCTCACAGTGACAGCATCACTCAGTCCCCACCAGTTGATCTCACCTTCCCAAAATACAATGACAAAAAGAAAAAGAAAAAAATAACCCAAACTCCTCACTCCCAAAGTGAAGCAGTGATCTGCTCAGTAGCTGGTAGAGAGCTCTTATTTACCAGGAGACCCCCCAAAATGGAATGCTATTAAAAAAACTTTTTTTCTTTCCTCAAGGGCGAGAGACAGCTAAAATCACAGCACTCAGGGAAAATGAAAACTCAGTAGTTTACTGATTACACACCATATTACATATATCATAGATAAATGTTTTCTTATTTAATGTGGTTAAAAGACTAACAGTGAGATGGACATAAACTAATTTTTAGAGAAGTTTCAGGCCTGGTGTAACTGACAAGAGTTTTTAAATCTTAAGTAAGACAAGAACAGACATGGCAATAATTACCCTTCGAGCTGCAAGGTTTCCTGCCAATTCACTGACTCTTGATTTCCTCTGATTTGCCAGTTCTTTGACAGAATTAACTCCATCAGAAAACATGCTGATTAATAGTTGAAGTGGAACCATGATATCTAACTCCGATAATACCTGGGGGAAGAAAGGCATATACCCCCCCCAAAAAATATAAATTTTAAAGTTCGAAAAATTGAATTTACCTTTTTTTCCCAAAGCAAACTATTGAATACAAGGACATTTTGCCTCTCATGTACTCTACCGGCACAATCGCCCTCACGTTTTCATACTAAGAACATTAACATTATCGTTGGCCTTTTCCTTCTTCCCATCAACAGGTCACCACGTTTTCTATCAACACTTGAGAGTCTCCCTTGACGCTGTCTGCTTCTCCATCCACAGCCACTGCTGGTGCCTCAGTTTGCCACCTTTCTTCTGGAATAGTGTAACTTGCAAGTACTCTTCCTCCAGTTCATCCCTACTCTGACCCCCACTCGATTGATCATGCTCTCTGGCAGAAGCTGGTTGTCAATCTGGGCCAAAATCAAGTCACTTTATCTGCAATGGATTTTCTGGAACTTTCCTTCCTCCAAAAATAATTAACCCATCCCTTTTCTCTGCTTTCTTAGAACTTCATCAGAACATTCTCACTTTTTGTTCTACGTGATTGTCTAATCTTATCATCCTTCCCCCACTGTGAGCTGCTTGAAAAAAGGAGGAATGAGGAAAGGACTGTTTCTGATTCCATTTTAATTTCAGTTCCTGTTACAGTGCCTGACGCATGGGAGTTCTGTACCTGCTTCCAAAATTAATTGAGTCAACTCCAACCACTGCAGTGTCCACTCTATCCCCCAAATGGTTAGACTTGGGGGCTTGACAACCTCTTTCAACTGCAGGATTCTGTCTTAAAAATCAAAGCTGTGTCTGCATGTTTATTGCAGCACTATTCACAATAGCAAAAACATGGAACCAATCGTGCTGCCCATCAAAACATTACTGGAAAAAAAAAATGTTGTACATACACATAATGGAATATTACGCAGCCATAAAGAAGGACAAACATACGGACTTTGCAGCATTTTGGACGGATTTAGAGTCTATCATACTCAGTGATCTATCACAGAAGCAAAGAACAGAGTACTATACATTCTCACTCAAAAGTGGATGCTGAACATTTACCATAATACTCTAAGAAAGGGATTGGCAGTAGCGGGATACTGACGAGGGGGTAGGGGAGGGGACACAACATCCGTAAGGGCACCTGATCTCAAACCAAGCCAAGTGGGAACCAAAGGGAGGCCCAACTCTACCTGTATGATGCCCACTTGTATACCTAATCCTGAATTGTACCCTACATCTTTAAAGTAAATTTAACAAAAAACCAAAGTTGTGTCAAAGCCTGGACTGTAAACATGTGAACTGCAACTGTCTTGGTGAGGGCAGAGACAGAGGTTCATAGTCCAGCCTGCTCATCCCCAGAACGCATAGCCTAAGGGGTGTGCAACTGAGTAACTGGGGTAACATCCAGAAATCCACAGAAGACTGGTTTTCTTAAAATGAGATGTAGCTTACTGGAATTTATTTGGAGATAAAAAGTTAAAGTTCAAAGTCCCAAAGGTGACTTTTTAAAAATGGTCCTTATACTCTTTGTCAATTGTGAAAAATATCATTCCTTAGTTTCAAACCCAGAAAGGCATCTGTACAACTTGAAGAGTTTATGGGATCACATCCTTGCATGGCACAGAAATGTATCTGCAGCCATGGTTAATCTAATGATTCTCCTCATTTTCTGACACGGCCCAAACTTTATATTCAAATCAACTTAATACGTTTTATTGAACATCTGCCAAACACAAAGCATAAGCCAGATGCAAGGAAGAAAGGATGAAGAGGGTTGTCAGTTCCAAAATGAGTAAAACTAGGACCCTGTACTCAAGGAGCTTGTAATCTGGGAGAAACAGACAAAAATAGAACAGAATTCATACAGGGAACCTGTATAACTACTGGGGGAAGGGATTTTGATGGGAAGATGGGAGTGGGAAGTAGCAAAATATTTCACAGAGAAGATAAAGTCTAACTCAAGACCTTAAAGGATATGTTAGAAGTCACAAATGGATACACAAAAAAAGTCACTCCAGGCTGAGGGAACAGCCATGCACAACACTCTGAATCAATAGTTCCCAACCTTTCCAAGTAGAGGACTTGTTTAATGTCAAAGATTTATCAAAATTCCATAACACAGCTTTAGTATCCATTGATGGAAAAATACTTAAGGACCAAAACTACCACAAATTCAGCAATACTATTGCATAAGTTTATATTTTATAACCAGAACTAGAGCTATACACTGTATATTTGAAAGTTAGTCATTTATCTATGCAAATGGGGTGTTAGTCTACAGACAGTCCTTGGCAAACATGGGACTTGTGGACCCTTTGCAAAACGTCCATCCTTTCTACCCCAGGGATCTAAAGTTCAAGGCTAAGAACTAGTGCCCCAAATGATCAAAAGCATCATTCACTTACATGAAGCCATAGTAAAGCTTGCTCCTGCACAGAGGAGGGGTATCCTGTAAACCGACAACTAATAAAGCCAAACATCTCTTCCATTGAGAAAGGCAGAGGACATAGCTCAATGTCAAACATTTTGCTGGAAAGCAGAGCAACAAAAGTCAATGACCAATGGGTACAGGTTAGGGTCTACTGATGCCACCCAAGTATTTCTAACTACACTCCATTTGGGAAGCAAAATTCTTTCTTTAGAGAGTCTGTGTTCTGAATTGTTATTAGCATGTCTCGTTTTACCGTACGAGTAGCTTATGTCATTGGAATAGAGCTCTTATAAATAATGCATATGGTAGTTAATAACATTAGTGTTCATCCTTCTATCAGGTTAACAGGAGAAATTGCACTTCTAAGGCATTAGAGTTGCTCCCCAGCATCTAAAAACAGCCTCCCTTTGTACTTTCCCATTACACCCCACCAATCATAATGATATTTGAAAGTAAGCAAACAATATGGCGTATCTATTTGCTTTTCCACAAGAACAGAATATTTTCTGGAAAATGTCAAATTATCTTAGTTTGATTTGTTGCAGTTATTTCATTTTGGGGCTTCGTATTTCTCCACAGTGTTCTTAAAAGGTAAATAAGAGGATATAAAACTTGTTACAGAGTACCTGGCACACCGTATGTGTTCAGTAAGCATTAGGTATCATTTCAATTACAGCGACTTCCTTAAACTACTGACCCACCTTAACACTTCCCTGAATTCTTTCAACTGACTGCCGGGGACTTCTGTTCGGATGGCTTCCAGCCACTCTGGCATGATGCACTCCCACACGGACTGATTGATCACGTTGTAGGGGATGAGGCAGAGGATGCGGCTGAGCCCTTCCTTCAGCTGAGTCACGGTGCTGCAGGACTTATCCCAGTACCCGCCAACCTGGGGGAGTTTCCACAGCCACAGGGAGAAAAGAAGGAGACACACTCGTCACAGTTACGCTCAAGAAGGGATACCCCGTGACACAGTCTGGGCCAAGCATCTTCCGAGCGAGACTGATCTGTAAGAATCTACAAACCACCAGGATCCATTAGCTACAAAAAGGAAAACATAATTACAAACAGGTTCAATTATTGATTGCGCATTGGATTTGAAATATTCTGCAGGTTTTCCAAATCACACGTAAATTAAAATTCCGAAGATCTCTTCCTAACAGGATAAGCATTCTACTGGAGCATTATAACTCCTCAAGCTTGATAAACCCATGACAATATGTACAGCTGTACTTGTGCTTCAGAGAGTTTCCCACTACCGTACATTTCGTGTTGCAGATTTTTCATTATGGAAAATACAGTACTGCATAGTGCTATTTTCCCCTATGCTGCATATTCTGCTACATCTTTTTCCTAAGAATATTCTAAAGCCAGTTGAGTCTGTGAAATTAAAAAAAGACTAGCTTTTTAAACTAATTCAGATAGCATATTAATGTTTTAGAGCAGGAAAAAAGTCAAAATAATGAATTTACAAATTTAGGTTGTTTATAATCCTGATGCTCGCTAAAGATTCTATATTCTGATTATATGTATCAAAGTAAAGAAGGGTTGACTGGTCCTGAGTCCTTACCTGTAATACACGATTTGTGAGAGACTACCTTATTTTAAAGAAATCTAATTTTAAACTTTTATTACATCTAGAATTTCAGATTATCCAAAAAACAATCAATTCTATTTTAAAGCTCAAATATCTATTTGGTATCATATTGGCCAAAAATCCTAGATGATTATCAGGAAGTGACTATATTTCTGTGGTTTCTGTTGTTGTTAGTTATAGGCAGAGACAGAGCAGAACTGACACTGACACCATGGAGATGATGAAATGTATCAGTGCTGAGTTCCTTTGGCTTCAGAATTTATAGTCAAGTCATACAAGGACTTAATTGTTTGAGGCCATGTTTTCGAAAAGGTCCGCTTTTGGAAATCCTAAATTGCCAATAACCGGATGACAGATCCTTTGATTTGGAAAAGCTTTTATATTTAGAAGTATTTGTAGAGAACACTCATTCTAAACAAATGACCTATTAGCCATATGAGAGGATCAAACTGAAAGAAGCAATAACAGAAAGCATCACAGCTAGTGTAAACGACTTCCTTAACAAAATTAAAGAACAGAAAGCAGACTTAGGACAAAATTTGAATCCACTGAAAGGACATAACATGGAGCTAATATAGCCAAAGAGCAGCCATTTTAACACTGCCTAGTTGTCATGTTTTTCTAGCAATTCACTTACCTTATCCTTAAACCACTAGGCAAGGACAGACTGGTTTCTCAGAGGTAGCTATTGATAATTGTTTTATAACCCCTTCCCCAGTTTGTTTTGTACTAATTAGCTTTTTCTATTTCAAGTCTTTGCCCCCACCCATAAGACCCAAGTTAACCTAATCAGCACCTGGTGAACTTCATGACAGACAGACCCAATGATGACCATGGCAGCAGTCATGTGACTGGCCACCAGGCTGCCTGCCGTCCATCACCTGGTGTCAGTCCCTGTGCTTACCTATCCCCTCTGTGATGACGTGGAGCAGACTACCACCCAACCACTGGAAGGACCTGCCTCCAGCAAGGGGAATGTTTAAAAGCACTCTACCACCAGCAGCCACGCGCCAGTGCTTTGCTAAGCTATGGTCTGACCATGTGGCTCTTTGAGCCATGGTCGCTGTGTTTCCTAGCTTTGGGCCCCTCCCCTTCCTTGCGGAGGTGAATCTCCCCTCTCTCTAATTTGCTTTCTAAATAAACTGTACTTTCGAATCTGACTGCTGTGCAATTCGTTGCATCTTTCATGTGGCACCAGATCGCACAAGCCTGCCCCAAAGGGTTTGAACTAACATTTGGAAGCCCTGCCGGGATCTGTATTGTGACCTAACATCCACACCACCATAAGCTCCTCTGTGCCACCGTCCTCCCACAAATGGCTGGACGGGAGACCTGATAGCAGCTATTATGGAAGACTCCCTCTAAAGGTTAATTGGGCTCAAGTGGAACAGTGTGCTCAGAGGGCAAGAATTCATCCTGGAGGCTCTGCTGGCCCTAAATCCAGAAGTCCTGGAACATAGGAGTCTTTTGGTTTCCACGTCAGCAGGAAATCTTCTCTTTGATATAAAGAAACAAACTCAAAATGATGTAGTTGGATGGACAGGCCAGCCCCTTAATGCTATTATTGAAACTGCTACCTGATTCTTTGTGAAGAATGAAAGGAGACACCTATAGAAACCTAGAATAAACTTAGTTTACTCTTTATTTAGTCTTTTTGCCTCAGCATAGCCACTTTTGCTAGGACTCTACCCCTGACCTGCTTTGAATCTAGCACAGATTACCCCTAGATAGGTAAATTTCCAGTAGGCAGGTTTTAGGAAGCGATCACAAGTTCTACTGTAGGCCAAGCAGCAGCCTGCCTTCCCTATCCCTTTGGTAAATCTCCATCAGATGCAAGACAAGGACAGAGCCGCGGAAATGATAATAGACCCCCTTTTGGCCAAGGAGTTTGTGGACTGCAAATGTCTGACAAAGTCTCTTGCAGGAAAACCACCTCTCCTTGTCTCTTCCCATCTAGCCTACCACCCTGGCAGCAATCATGTCACTAACCCACCCGCCTGCCTGCTGTCCGTCACCTGCGCTCACCTGCCCCTGCGTGATGGAGCAGATCACCACGCAATCCCTTCAGGACCTTCCCTCACCCAAGGGAAATGGTTAAAAGGGCTCAACCACAAGCAACAGGTCGCCATTGCCTTGCTGAGTTACGGCTAGGCCATGTTTTCTTAAGCTTTGGCTCCCTCCCCTGCCTTGGGGAGGTAAATTTCCTTTTCCTCACTTTCTTTAATTTACTTTCTAAATAAACTACATTTTCTCATCTAACTTCTGTGCAATTCTCTGCATCTTTCATGCGGCATGGGCTCACACACCAGGCACATCCCACGCCCCCAGCGCCCTGCTGGAAGTGTGTGACCCTAACAAAGAATTAAAAGTAACTGTGAAGCCAGGCTCAGTAGCTCAGCCTGTAATCCCGCACTTTGGGAGGCTGAGGTGAGTGGATTGCCTGAGCCCGCAGGTTCAAGACCCGTCTGGGCAACTTGGCGAGACCTCACCTCTACAATGAATCAAAAAAATCAGCCGGGCGTGGTAGCGCGTGCGGTAGCGCACGCCTGTCGTTCCAGCTACTAGAAGGCGGAGGCGGAAGGATAGCCGGAGCCCAGCAGGTCGAGACTGCGGTGGCCAGGAGCATGTCACTGCACTCCAGTCTGGGTGATGGAGTGAGACTCCAACTCAAAAAAAAAAATGTAACTAGTCTTTCTCAGTCAGTGGGGTCCCTCTGAGTCTTCTTGTCAACGAGGCCTCAGCCTGAACCTATAAAATCTGGAGACTCTCAAGACTAGCAATGTTGTCTACCCCTCTAGTTCTCCTTAAAATGCCTACAACTTAAGTCTCAAACTTGCCATGAGAATTTACTATTTGGCCCAAACCCAAACTAGGAATAGGCAAATACATCCCTGGAAACCCTCACAGAGCAGGGGGTAAGTAAGTAGAGCTACTTTAGAATCCTAAAGACTTCCTCTCTGGCTTTCAGATGTAAATCTGCTACCACTCAGAACTAAATTACCAAAAACCATCTAAAAGTCATCCTTTAAAATGCAAACATCCAAGAAAAGACCTCTAGCTTTCAGCCTCAGAACTGGGACTCCTTGATTCTACATGTAGTACTGCTTCTTATTATAAAATATAAGAAATGAGCCAGGCTCGGTGGCTCAGCCTGTAATCTCGTGCTTTGGGAGGCTGAGGTGAGTGGATTGCCTGAGCCCGCGGGTTCGAGACCCACCTGGGCAGCGAGACCTCGTCTCTACAATAAATCAAAAAATCAACCGGGCGTGGTAGCGCATGCCTGTAATTCCGGCTACGTGGAGGGCTGAGGCTGAAGGATCGCTGGAGCCCAGCAGGTCTGGGCGACAGAGTGAGACTCCAACTCAAAAAAAAGAAAAAGAAAAAAAATATATAAGAAATGTATTTATCCTTCTGATAAACACCAATAACAACCCCACTCTCCTAACAAAATCCCCATGCCTTTTCCTTGGTTCACTCCAGCCTTTAAACAGTAGTGTTGTAGTTGCCTGAAACAACCACTTGAGGCTGCACTATGGCCTCTATAAGATCACATATTAGATCTTAAAGGTGTCCTCCAAAAGTATTGATAAAAAGCCTAAGTCTTTATAACTAACAGGTAACAACTCGTTCCATCTACCAGAAACACAATTCAAAACGAGCTCTTACACAAACTAGAAAGGTCTGCATTACTTTGAAAGTCATAAGTTCTCTTTTTGTCTATATCTGTGTATGTTTATGTATATATGTTATGCGTATGTGTATCTTCTTATTTCCAGAGAGTATTGCTAAATTATTTCATAAGAACCCTTAAAAGATCTCTATTCTTTCTTTCTTTTTTTTTTTTTTGAGTTGGAGTCTCACTCTGTCGCCCAGACTGGAGTGCAGTGGCACGTTCACAGCCACGACAGCCTCGACCTGCTGGGCTCAGGCAATCCTTCCACCTCAGCCTTTCAAGTAGAAGATCTCTATTCTTACTTGGTTTTATGAAAATAATTCAGAATAAGCTGTTGGAACTTTAAAATATTTTGAGCCTTAAGGAAATGTGAGGGGACGTATCATGTAAACAGATGTCTGTGGCCCAGGCTGCTGTAATTTTTGTTACTTTGATTAAAGATGAATGCTTTCCCTCGCCTATGTTGTTCAGAAAAATGCTGTCAAAGACGAAAGAGTGCCAGGGAAGGCCCTCCCCTCCTGTCAATCTTCATTATAGATTAACTTCCTCTTTCCTCTCTTACACAAAAACACCATGAGGATCACATTGTCTGAGATGGAATGTTAAAAGCACTCTTTTAAATTGGAAAGGAAATGAAAACAAGCTGTTGAGAAAAGAACACTAACTGCCACTAATGAAACTGCTGTAACTCCTAAATCAGCCTTGTATAGAAAACGTGATGACCCTGCTGTATTTCTTTGTTTTCGGCCCACCATAAGCAAGGCTTTGGCGTGAAGCTCCAGCCCATTGACCCCATTCCTCTAGAGCGCCTGTTTCCTGGATGGCTTGAAGAACTCTTTCCGACTGGATTCTACCTATTGGAAATTAAATATTCCTAAAACTCTCAGAAATACAAGAATTAACCCAAATGACTTCAAGTTCATGTGATTTGAGTAATTCTTATGTAAATAAGACGAGTTTGATCTTGTGGGTTTCATAAAAGCAGCTGTGCTTTCAGACTTGTTAGCACTGAGTACAATATGAGTATGGCTGCACTTTAGTTAAGATTATTTCATTAAGTCATTCTGTCAGGTTCAAGATCTCAGTGGGACCTCCAAAAATGTTAAGTAGGGTTGATGGAGGTATGAGTGATCCAGTGCCTCACAAAAGATGCCAAGAATCGTGCAGCAGTCAGATTGGAAAACATAGTTTATTTAGAAAGTAAACTAAAGAGCGAGATAATGACTCAGCTCCCCAGGGCAGGGGAAGGGGCCAAAGCTAAGAAACGTGGGGGCCGTAGCTCAAGGAGCCATGTGGAGCACACCAGAGACTAACAAAGCAAGATGAACGGAGAGAGAGAAGGGAGGCTCAGGGCCAGTGCTCAGCAAGGCAAAGGCAGATGGAGAGGCAGAGGGCGGGGCGGGGAGGAGGAGGGAGAGCAGAGATGGAGGGAGCGGAGGGGCCGTGGGCCAAAGCCAAGACACATGGTGGCCGCAGTTCAAAGAGCCATGCGGACACCCCAAAGTTTAACAAAGCAATGGAGAATGGGGGGGGGAGAGAAGATTCACCTCCCCAAGGTAAGGGAGGGAGCCAAAGCGTAGGAAAGCACGGCCTGACCACAGCTCTAAGAACACATGGCCAGACCATAGCTTAGCAAGGCAATGGTGACTGCTGCTTGATGTTGAATGTCTTTTTTTTTTTGAGTTGGAGTCTCACTCTGTGGCCCAGACTGGAGTGCAGTGGCCGCTCCCGCCACCGCAGCCTTGACCTGCTGGGCTCCGGCGATCCTTCCACTTCAGCCTTCCAAGTAGCCGGAATTACAGGCATGCGCTACCACGCCCGGCTGATTTTTGATTTATTGTAGAGATGAGGTCTCGCTGCCCAGGCGGGTCTTGAACCCACGGGCTCAGGCAATCCACTCGCCTCAGCCTCCCAAAGGTGCGGGATTACAGGCTAAGTCAACGCCGATTGAAATATTTTAAATAAGGTAATTCAATCATTTTTACTTATTTTATAATATAATTTTCATTGTATAAAACCGTGTTTATTGTTTCAAATATATCTTAATCGTGCTATATTCTCTTTCAGGTAATTTTTTTAGAGAAGGTGAAAATTGGTTTGCCATCTTTTTTTTTTATTTTTAATTTTAAAGATGTTGGGTACAATTCAGGGTTAAGTATACAAATGTTCATTACGTAGGTACCCAGGTGGATGAGATATGTCCCCACTCCCCTGGCAAAATACCACTACTGACAATCATGCCCCCACCCCAGCAATTTCCCACTATTGACAATCCTTTTCTTATAGTATTACGATAATTATTCAAGGTCCACTTATGAGAAGATGTGATACTCAGTTCTTTGTTTCTGTGATAGATCACTCAGTATTACAGCCTCTAAGTCCATCCAAGTTGCTGCAAAGTTCGTAATTTTGTCTTTTTTTGTAGTTGTGTAATATTCCATGTATATGTGCCACATTTTTTTCCCAGTCCTCTTTCGATGGGCAGCACAGGTGGTTCCATGTTTTTGCTATTGTGAACAATGCTGCAATAAACATGTGTATGCAGGTACACTCTTTTTCATAGAGTGATCTGAGTTCCTCTGGGTATATTCCCAGGAATATTCCAGGGGGATGGCGGGGTTGTATGGATTTTTAGACTGCTTTCCACAGAGGATGTACTAGTTCACACTCCCACCAACAGTGTAGAAGTGTTCCCTTTTCCTGCATCCTCTCCAGTATCTGTTGTTTTTTGAGTTATTGATGTAGGCCTTCCTGAATGGAGTTAGGTGGTATCTCAGTGTTTTTAATTTGCATTTCTTTTGCATTTCTCTGATGACTAATAAGGCTAAGCATTTTTTCAGTTATCTGTTGGCTGTTTCTATGTCTTCTTTTGACAAGTGCCTATAAACATCTTTTGCCCACTTTTTAATGGGGCGGTTTGTTCTTTTCTTTTAAGCAAGTTTGAGTTCCGTGTAGATCCTAGGTGTTAGGCCTTTGTTAGATATACAGTTGGCAAATATTTTTCTCAGTCCATGGGCTGTCTCCCTGCTTTCTTGATGAATTCTTTGGCTTTGCAGAAGCTTTTCAGTTTGATGAGGTCCCACTTGTCTGTAAAGGTCTTTCATGTCTCTGGTTAGGAAGATTCTAAGGCATTTCTTTTTGTTGTTGTTATTTTGTAGATATTGTGAATGGGATTGAGCTTTTTATTTGGGTTTTTGTTTATTGTTAGTATATAGAAAGACAACTGTCTTTTGCACATTTATCTAACCTGAGACTTTACCAAAGTCCTTTATCAATGTCAGAGGTTTTGATAGACTCTCTAGGATTTTCGAGGTATAGAATCATGTTATCTGCCAAGAGGGATAACTTAACTTCTTTTCCTATTTGGATACCGCTGATTTCCTTCTCTTGTCTGACTGTTCTAACTAGGACTTCCTATACTATGTTGAACAGGAGGGGGTGAGAGTGGGCATCCTTGTCTTGTTCTGGTTTTCAGGGGAAATGGTTCCAATTTCTGTCTGTTTAGCAGTAATGTTGGCTGTGTGTTTCTCACAGATGACTCTTACCATTGTGAGGTATGTTCCATCTATGCCTA
>NW_007247040.1:195231-202327 GCF_000164805.1 Carlito syrichta | reverse complement strand
TTGCTGCCCAGGCGGGTCTTGAACCCGCGAGCTCAGGCAATCCACTCACCTCAGCCTCCCCAGGCGCGGGATTACAGGCTGAGCCACCGAGCCCGGCTGAATGTCTTTTAAACCCTCCCCTTTGGTGGGGCAGATCAGGTAGGATCTGCTCCATGTCATCACGGACGGCAGGTAAGCGCAGCAGGTGGTGGATGGCAGGCAGATGGGTGGGCTAGCCATGTGACTGCCGCCATGGTGATGGGGTCTGTCTATATCATGAAGGTCACCAAGGGCCAATGAGGTTAACTTGTTTATAAGACATGCTGGGGAGGGGATTATAAAGCAGCTAACCATAACTGCCTCTGAGAAACCGCTTCTGTCCTTGGCTAGTGATTAGAGGGTAAAGTGAATGGGTAGAAAAATGGGACAATCCTTAAGCCATGTTAAAAATGGTTGCTCACTGGGTGTACTGACTTCATGTTATGTTCTTTTACATTTCACATTGGCTTTTCACCCTTTCACATGCATTTTTATTCTAACGGGACTTACTATTGAAAGGAGGTACTTATAGAACCTAGCATAAACTTAGTTTAGTGTAGTCTCTTTGCCTCAGCACAACCATTTTTGCTTAGCGTTTACCCCTGACATGCTTTGAATCTAGCACAGGTGACACAGAGAAGGCTGAGGCGGAAGGATCGCCGGAGCCCAGCAGGTGGAGGCTGCGGTGGCCGGGAGTGGCCACTGCCCTCCAGTATGAGCGACAGGGTGAGACTCTGACTCAAAAAAAAAAGAAAAGAAAAAAAAAGATAAATTTCCAAGAGGCAGGCTTTGGGAAGCATTCTGACATTCTACTGCAGGCCAAACTGGCAACCTGCCCCACCCACTCAGCCAATCTCCATCAGATGCAAGACCAGGACAGCCCAACCTTTCAATTCATGGCTTAGCATAAAGATCTCAAGTAAACTTTCAGGTTCCTTGTCAAGGCCGAAGAGCAAAGATCACCCCTTGGCTGGCCAAAGCCACAGAAGTGGTAACAAGACCACCTTTCGGTCAAGGCGTTTGTGGGTGCAAATGTCTAAGAAGCCTCTTACAGGAAAGCCCCTTTCCCTTGTCTCCGCCCAGCTAGCCCTCCACCTGAAGGCAGGAGATGGTAATGTCCATGAAGTCATTCTCAGAGGCTCAGCCTGTCATCCCACACTTTGGGAGGCTGAGGTGAGTGGACTGCCTGAGCCCATGGGTTTGAGACCCGCCTGGGCAACTTGGCGAGACCTCATCTCTACAATAAATCAAAAAATTAGCCAGGCGCGGTAGCGCGCGCCTGTAGTTCCAACTCCTTGGAAGGCTGAGGCGGAAGGATCGCCGGAGCCCAGCAGGTCGAGGCTGCAGTGGCAGGGAGCGGCCACTGCACTCCAGTCTGGGCAACCGAGTGAGACTCCAACTCAAAATAAAAAAAAAAAAAGGTAACATCCATGATCTCAAGATCTCACGTGACTACAATCAACATCAAAGACCCGCAAACCCTGGAAACTCCTTTGGACCAAAATCGCCTGACCCAAAAGTCCTTAAATATATGCATTTTGTGACCTGTCAAGGTCACACTTGCCTCTGAGTGTCGGCCCACTTTCCAATCTGCGAAAGGCGAACAACAAACTTTACTCCTTCCTGCCTCCTTCCTTGGTTGCAATCATGCGTGATTCCGGCGCCTGCAGCACCGGCTCTGGCCCACCTCGCCTCAGCTGACCCTTCACTATTCAAATAAACTCACACATCTGGGGGTCCAGTTCAAGATGGCTGGCTAGAAGTCGGAGGGAGAGGAATCAGAATAGCATGTCGATATAAACACTGAAATTGGATCATCTCAGAGGGCACACTGGAGTTCCCCAGAGCAGCGACAGGAAGCCTAGCACGCAGCAGGGAGCAGAACCAGGCAGCCAGCTGAGCTGCGACCGTGTGGTGGGGCAGGGAGCAGTTTCCTGAGGTGAGGGAGGGGGTGAGTGCGTGAGAGACCCCTGGGGTTTTGCACTTGGGCCACAGCTCCTAGCTGCAAAAGCGTCTCCCACCCCCTACCCAAGGCCTCGAGTCTAACATAGAAAGCCGCCTGAAGACTGCGCAGAGACCATTCTCGAGCCGACAGGGTGGTCCACAGACTTCTGCACCCTGAGCAGCCTGGTGCCAGCAGTTGCCACCCCACCAGGGAGGAGCAGGCAGGCCAGGCGCTCGCCTGCCCGCCCCAAGACAGACGCTGCACCTGCAGGAGGAGGAGTGTGCAGGTTGTCCACCGGGGCAACTGCAGGCCTCACTCCACAGGGTCTCCTTCTTCAGCATCAGGTCCGTGCACAGCCTCCCTGCCCGAGCATGTGCACCGTGGCCGCAGCCCGGTGTTCTGAGCACTGAGCCCCAAGGCCAGCAACCCACCCTTCAGCCCCTGCAGCCACGGCCAAGGCTGCCATCCCCGCCACTTCCAGGCCAGGCAGGGAGCGGGAAGACCGGGCCCCTTCGCACACCCAAACAACTGTGGGGAGCGTCAGCAGGCCAGCAGGCCACACCACACAGCTGAGCTTGCATTGCTCCAGCTGAGACGGCTTGTCTTCCCCAGTGAAAGGTCAGCAGCACAGCCACCCTTGTCCCCGGGCCCCTTCTGCTGCCCCCTGGAGCCTTCTAGGAGTCCTCCCCTACACAAAGCAGCAGCCACCACACTGGAGAACAATGAACCACAAAGCTGCAGCATGGGGCTGGGTGAGGAGGTTCCAGCCCGAACGGTGTCTGCAGAGAACAGTGGGACAGCATCTTCCTCGGCTGTCAGCTACACTGTGGCCCGGAGACAGGTGGCTGTGTGTCTGAGGCGAGAGTCACAAGCCTCAGGACGGGGAGTGACAGGAAACAGCTCACGTTCCTGCTGGTCTGGGGTGTGGAGCAGGCACAGCACCCCCACCCTGAGACCCTGGGCAGGAGCTTCCCCAGCCACTCCATCAGGACCGTTCCTGTGCTCATCCCATGGTGCTCGAGGGCAACCCCAGCGCTCTGGCTCTCCCCAGCTGCTCCTCCTGTTCCCCGCCACTGAACAGAAGGCTCAGAGCACCAGGCATCTCGCTGTCCGGCCCATCGTCTGAACAAAGGAGGGCACTGAAAGGACAGACCGAGAGTGGAAAGTCATTTTTTATCTTGTTCTTAAACCCCGACACGATGAGGAAGAAGTAGAAGCTGTTTTGGAGAAACAGAGCATACTTTAGGTAAAGATTAACTTTGCCAACTTTGTCTTCTCAGAAACACAGACTTCTCAAGCATGACCAGTACTGGCCTATTGTAATTTGTCTTTTTTAGAAACCCAGACTTCCTGGTGCCAGGCATGAGAGGTACCTCATAGCTTTTGTCAGTAGGGCCCGGCATAAGTGGCAATCAAGCTTGCCTAGAGTAAAGGGAGTTTACAAGGCCTAAGACATCATGCATTAGGCAAAAGTTATGCAAATCACAAAACTGGTGATTACAAAAGTTATGCAGATCGCAGGGCTGCCTGCTGGGAATGCACAGGAGATAAGGGGAAATGCACCCTCCATTAGCTCTAAGAAACGCTATTCCAGAATGTACAGGAGCACTGGGATCCTTATCTCACTCTTCTCTAGGGGCTGTGATAATGTGGGCAGACATTAGCGGGTCTCTGTGTCACAGGGTCTCCAAGACATTCACAGGTGGTCAATAAGGAAGTCACGGCAGTCACGTCTACCTGATTGCAACACCTCCAAGGAAAAGGATTAAAGCCGGGCTCGAGGGGCTACGGGCCACACTCGTCTAGAGTGTAGGCCTGCTTCCTGTCTGTGGGATGTGAACCTTTCTTAAATCTTTTCTTCTTTCACCTCTTCGTGTGTTGTAATTCTTTGCATTACTCGGATCTCTGGTCACCAGCGCGCACCTACAGCACGCCGGCTCCAGCGGTGCTGCACCCCTCTCCATCCATCCATCCACCCTCACCCTCTCCGTACCCTAACAGGCACCACACAGTAAACGAAGATCCAGTGCATGTCCATCGCCCTTGCCAGGTCTGGCGCTTACCTGTAAGCAGGTCGAACTGCCCATCCCAATACGCAACCTGAGGCAGCGAAGGAAGCCCACAGGCTCAGCAGCCAAGTCAAAAGGCCCCGCCCAGCACACTCTGCTGCCACACCCTTCGGCGGAAGGGGAGCCCGTCCAAAGGAAAGCAAACTCAAAGCAAGAAGTGGCAGCCACCTCAGATGAGGAGGTGCCCGCACAGCAATTTCAGCGCCATGAGGGCACAGAGTGTCAAGATACTTGCTAGCTCACTAACAGTGAATCCTAACCAAAATGAAAACTTTGAGTTGAAAGACAAATAATTCAAAATTTGGATAGTAAGGAAGCTCAATGGGATCAAGAGAAAGCTGAAAACCAACACACAGAAACTGGAAAAATAATCCAGCATATGAAAGATGGGACTGCTGTATTTAAAAAAAAAAAAAAAAAAAAGCAAGCAAATAGAACTTCTGGAATTCAAAAATTAACTAAAGAAATTTCAAAATACAGTTGAAAGCTTTAACAATAGACTCGGCCAAGCAGAAGAAAGAATTTCAGAGCTTGAAGACTGGTCTTTTGCATTAACCAAGGCTGGGAAAATTAAAGAAAAATGAAGTTTTAAAAATAAACAAAGCCTTCAAGAGATACGAGATGATGTAAAGGGACCAAACCTACAACTTACAAGCATTTCTGAGCGACAAAGAAAAAGTAAAAAGCTTGGAAAACGTATTGCAAGTAATCATTCAAGAAAATTTATCTGGCCTGTCTAGAGAAATAGATATCCAGATATAATAAATTCAGAGAACACTTGCAAGATGACACACAAGATGAACACCATGAAGGCATACAGTCATCAGCGTATCCAAGGCCAACACTAAAGAATAAATCTCGAGCGTAGCTAGAGAAAAGGGTCAAACCGCCAATAAAGGGAATCCCATCAGACTAACAGTGGAGTTCTCAGAAGAAACCTTACAAGCCAGAAGGGATTGGGAGGGGGTCTGTTTTTAGACATCTTTAAGAAAAAACTATACCAGCCAATAATTTTATATACTGCCAAAACTAGCAAACCCTAAGTGAATTTGTCACTACTAGGCCGGCCCTACAAGAAATGCTCAAAGGATTTCTAAACAAGGAAATGAAAGGATGTTACTTGCTACCATAAAAGCACATGTAAGTACAAAGTTCACAGATCTTATAAAGCAGTTACACAATTAGGACTACAAAGCAACTAGCTAGTAACACCATGACAGGAATAAAACTTCAAATATTAATACTGAACATAAGTGGTCTACATTCTTCACTTAAAAGGTACAAATCAACAAATTGTATGAAAAAGAAAAAAACGAAAACAAGACCCAACCATCTGCTGCCTTCAAGAGACCTACTTAATGTGTAATAACACCCCAGGCTCAAAGGAAAGAAATGGAGGAAGATGTGTCAAACAAATGGAAAGCAAAAACCAGCAGAGGTTTCTGTTCTTGTATCAGATAAATCAGACTTTAAATCAACAACAGCATAAAAAGATAATAACAATAACAAAGGGCTCAATTCAACAAGATTTAACTACCCTAAATATATCACACCCAACACTGAAGCACCCAGATTCATGAAACAGATACTATTAGACCTAAGAAAATAGATAAAGGGCCATAAAACACTATGCTAACAATCACTGACAGCACTAGACAGATCATCAAGGCAGAAAACTAAGAAAGAAACTCTGGGCTCAAATTGGACTCTTAACCAAATGGACCTAATAGACACCTACAGAGCATTGTACCCAACAACCACAGAATATACATTTTTCTTATCTGAACATAAAATATTCTCTAACACTGACTGTATGCTTGGTCATAAAGCAAGTCTCAATAAATACAAAACAAATTGAAATCACACCAACCATCTTCTCAAACCACAGTGGAATAAAATTAGAAACTAATGCCAAGAGGAACTCTCAAAACTACACAAGTACATGGAAATTAAACAATGTGCTTCTGAATGACTTTTGGGCAAGCAAAGAAATTAAGGCAGAAATTTTTTAAAAATTTAAAATGAAAGTAGAGACACAGCATACCAAAATCTCTGGAATATAGCTAAAGTATGGTCAGGAGAAATGTTTGTTAGCACTAAATGCCTACATGAAAAAAAAAGAAAGACCACAAATTAACAACTTCATGTCACACATCAAGGAGCTAAAATAACAAGAACAAACCAAACCCAAAGTTAGCAGAAGTCAAGGAATAACAAAGACCAGGGCAGAATTAAATAAAATTGAGTACAGAAAAATCGCACAAAGGACCAATGAAATGAAAAGTTGTTTCTCCTAAAAGATAAACAAATTGATAGACCACTTGGTAGATTAACCAAGAAAAAAAGAGTGACAGTTCAAATAAGCACAATCAGAAATGATACAAGTGACATTATAACTGATAACACAGAAATACAGACATTTCAGAGGCTACTATGAACACTTCTATGCACACAACTTAGAAAACCTAGAGGAAATAAATAAATTTCTGGAAACATACAGAACCAGGAAGAAATTGAAGTTCTGATAGACCAATAATGAGTACTAACACTGAATCTGTAATCTTAAAAATCTTTCATCAAAAAAAAAAAAATTAAAAAGCCCAGGACCAGACAGATTCATAGCCAAATTCCACCAGATGTACAAAGAGCTGGTACCAATTTTACTGAAACTATTCCAAAAAAATTGTGGAGAAGAGATACCTCCCTAATTCATTCTATGAATGCAGTATCATCCTGAAACCAAAATCTAGCAAAGACGCAACGAAAAGAAAACCACAGGCCAGTATCCCTGACAAACAAATGCAAAAATCCCCAACAAATACTAGCAAACCGAATCCAACAACACATCAAAAACATTATTTTTCATGGTCAAGTGGGCTTCATTCCAGGAATGCAATCAACATTCATAAATGAAGATTCACCACATAAACCAGGGGGATTCAAGATGGCCGCCTAGAAGCAGCCAAGGAAGAGAGCGCGTGTGTGCACCACACACACACACACACACACACACACACACACACACACACACACCAGTATATTAAAATAATATTCTGGCAAGTGC
>NW_007247040.1:188048-194921 GCF_000164805.1 Carlito syrichta | reverse complement strand
ACTCAAAAAAAAAAAAAAGTGAAGAGGAAAGAGAACAGGCAGCCTGTTTTGAAGCCAGGAGGTCCCTCCCTTCCCATGTCCAGCTCACATCAGACACAGATGCAGCCTCTGGATGTGGACAGTGGTGAGTGTGGGTATTTAGACTTCGTTCCCACCATGGACTGGGAGGGCCCCCCACCCAGCCACCCAGGACTAGGCAGTGTAGAGCTGGGAACTTGGAGCTCTGACTGCCTAGGCCCTGCCACCCAGAGAACGCCTTCCCTGCCGGCAGTGCTGCACCACCAGCTCCCAGGCGGAAGGCCCAGCCCAGCACCTTCACTTGCCAAGAGACCCTGCGGCTAAAAGAACTTTCAAGTTCTTGGCGCAGGCAGCAGGCAGCGCCTAGCAGAGGAAGGGAAGCCAGGAGGAGCCCTGTGGTCCCGTAACCCCTCATCAACACTGCTTGGGGCAGAGCGCTCTGCGGTCAGCAGCCGGGAGACCCACCCCTCCTCCTGATCCCACTGAGTGGCACAGCTGAGGGGCAGAAGCATGGGCCAGTCAGTTCCAAAAGCAGGGACAGAAACGCGGCTGCAGAAAGAAACTGAGCTCTGAGCAGGGACAGCCTCAGCAAGGAAGGGGGAGCCAAGGGTGGTGGGGATGGGGGCTGAGCGGGAAGGGCTGTCATCCCCCCTCCCCTCGCTCTGGTGTTTTTTTTTTTGAGTTGGAGTCTCACTCTGTCGCCCAGACTGGAGTGCAGTGGCCGCTCCCGGCCACCGCAGCCTCGACCTGCTGGGCTCCGGTGATCCTTCCGCCTCAGCCTTCCGAGTAGCCGGAATTACAGGCGTGCGCTACCACGCCCGGCTGATTTTTTGATTTATTGTAGAGATGAGGTCTCGCTGCCCAGGCGGGTCGAACCCGCAGGCTCAGGCAATCCACTCACCTCAGCCTCCCAAGGCGCGAGATTACAGGCTGAGCCACCGAGCCCGGCACGGTGTGAGCTCTTTTGCTTAGCAGACGGTTCAGCAATCCCCACAGCCGGCCACAGTGGCCAGGGGCCCTATTTTCCACTGGGGAGGCCCATGATGCCCAGAGGGTTGGGGGCAGGGCTGGAAACTAGTCCTATCCCTCCCCAACCAGATTATCTCCCCACCTCCCTCAAAAACCCAGGGACTGAGCAGCTTTGGGAACTCCCATAGCCCCACCCATCATCTAGGTCATCTGTGCACCTCCTTGGGAAAACAAAGGCCAAGCAAAAAAGCCAAGGCCACCATCACAGCGGGCTGTCTCTTTCAAGCACCACCTCCTGGCTGGAGATCAACGGGCACAGCCCACTCATGTGAGACAATAATCTGGCCCTGAGAAGGAGGTAAGAACAAAGCCCATGCTGTGTCCATCTCTCAGACTTGTCCACAGTCCTCGGCATCAGAGCACTTCCCCAGGAGGTCTGCCAGAGACGCTGGTGACTGATTCCCCTTAGCCCTTGCGCTCTCATGTCATGGGATCCCTTGCAGGCCCCCTCCAGCACCAGCCAAAGGGTGGCAATCTCCGAGGGCAGCTAGACCCAGGCGAGCGGCGAGGCCCACAGTGGTTGGGCCCTCCAGGACCACCACCCTCAGGGAAGGGGAGGTGCACACAACAGGGGCGCACACTGGGGCAGAACATTTTTAAAATGAACTAAATAGAAAGATTCAGCGCACAAACAGAATTAAAAACAAAACCATATGATTATCTTAACTGACGCGCAAAAGCATCCAGCAAAATTCAGCATTGCTTCATGAGAAAAATCCTCAACAAACAGCAAATCCCTCCACAAAGGAGCATGCCTCAAAACAGTAAGAGCCACATGCAGCAAACCCACAGCCAGCATCATACTGGAAAGCATTCCCTCTCAGAACTGAAACAAGACAAGGATGCCCACTTTCACAGCTCCTGCTCCACACAGTACTAGAGCTTCTAGCCAGAACAACAGGCAAGGAAAAGCAATAAAAGGCATCCACACCGGAAGAGAGAAAGTCAAACTGTCTCTTCATGATCTCATATCTAAAAAAGCAAAAGCCTCCTACACTGGATAAATTACTTCAGTAAAGTTTCAGGATACAAAATCAACCTACAAAGATCAGTAGCATTTCTATACACAAATAACATTCAAGCTGAGAACCAAACCAATAACTCAATCCCATTTGCAATAGTCACAAAAAATTAAAATGCCTAGGGAAACCAAGAAGATGAAAGGTCTCTAGAAGGAGAACTACAAAACTCTGATGAAAGAAACCGTAGACACAAACAAATGGAAAGTCATCCCATGCTCATGGATTAAAGAATCAAGATCATTAACATGACCATACTGTCCAAAGCAAGCTACAGATACAATGCAATTCCTATCAAACTGCCAGCCAGCATCATTATTACAGAATTAGGAAAAACAATCCTAAAGTCCATATGGAACCAAATAAGAACCCGAAGAAGGCAGGACACGGTGGCTCAAGCCTGTAGTCCCAGCACTTTGGGAGGCAGTGCGAGAGGACAGCCTGAGCCCAGGGTTTCAAGACCAGCCTGGGCAATTTGGTGAGATCTCACCTATATAGGAAATTTTAAAAATTTGCTGGGCGTGGTAGCGTGTGCCTACAGTTCCAGCTACTTGGAAAGCTGAGGTGGTAAGATTGCCTGAACCCAGCATCCAGCCTGGGCGATAGAGTGAGACTTCAACTCAAAAAAAGAAAAGAAAAGAAAAAGAACCTGTATACCAAATAGCCAAAGCAATCCCATACAAAAAGAACAAAGCTGAAGGTATCCCGTTCCCTGACTTCAAATTACATGACAAGGTCACCATACCTCAAACAAAGGACCCGGAGGAGCTGCCTCGCCCCTTCAGCCATGTAAGGATGTGGCTAGAAAGCACCATCGATGGACTACAAAGCAGGCCCTCACCACGTCTGCCTTATCTTGGACTTCCCAGCCTTCCCTTCTCCAACTATAAGAAATTAGTGTTTATAAGCAACCCAGTCTATGGTTTTTGCTACAGTAGCCTAAACAAACTAAGACGGAAACAAAGATTCTGTGTCTTATCAGAATGATTTCCTGTGCTTTATGTTGCCTTTATCATTCCCTGTATTATTTAGGAGAGCCAAGTCTTCTTAATGTTAAAAGAGCTAAGTTTTTGTCTCTTAAAATCATATTACCGCCTATATTTAATTTTGAAGTCTCTTATTGTCATTTTGCTTAAATAAACAACTAAGAATTGTTTCACAGTGACCTGTGATTTTTTTTTTTTTGAGTCAGAGTCTCACCGTAACACCCAGGCTGGAGTGCAGTGGTATCATCACAGCTACTGCAGCCTCGACCTGCTGGGCTCAGGCAATCCTTCCGCCTCAGCCTTCCAAGTAGCTGGAACTACAGGTGCACACCACCACGCCCAGCTAATTTTTTGATTTACTGTAGAGACGAGGTCTCACCAAGTTGCTCAGACTGGTCGCAAACCCCTGGGATCAGATAATTCTCTTGCCTCTGCCTTCCAAAGTTCTGGAATTACAGGTGTGAGCCATTGCACCCAGCTGAGTCTCCAAATCTTTTGATATTTTGACAACTTTTGACATTTTGGCTTTCCAAAACGAAATCCTAAATAAAATCTTGGTCTCTAAATGACTTTGAGATTTCCCAGAGACCCCTGGAAAACCTCAGAGGATTTGTTCTAATTTTGTAAAAAGATATGTTCAACTAAATTAGGTTTATTTGATATGCTGAATTCCATGGGAAGTATTGTCAAAGAAGAGATGCTTAACTTCTTTGGGCTACATTTATATGGATAAGTATTATTAATATAAATATTTCAGGAATTATATAAAATTCCTAGAAATGTGCCAATGCCTCTTTGTCTGATAGTAAATAATAATGGGTAAATATCATCAGTTATAATTTCAGTTATTATTTAAATACTGCATGCCACAGGAACAAAAATTTTCCTTGTCAACTGTATCCTAATGCGCTTTCATCATATCGTCAATGAAGGCCAGTGTAAACCTTTTGTCACTCAGAAAATTATTGTTTTACTCTGATATTTTCTGAAAGCACACAATCATCTCCTAGCCAGAATGCTTGTCTGAAACGAAACGGACTGCCTCTGAGATATACGGAAAGGTCTATGACAGGTCCTCTGGGGTCCAGGCTTCTGATGGCATTACTTGAGTGGCTTTGAGGTCAGGCCACTGTGAGACAGGAGAGGGCTGGAGAAAGGCTAGGCAGCCAGCCGCGTGGGTCCTCTGGTGACAATGTAGCGAATTCTCAGCAGGCCTCTCAGGCTCAGGATTGGTAAAGAGCTCCCTGCAAGTCTCTCAAGCTAGAGCTTAGGCACTCACTGCTGGGATCGAAAGGCAACCAATCAGCTCACCACTCACCATTAGACCCCCCCCCACCTTCTGCTGATTGGTTCTTAATACTGACCAATCAGAACAGCAACAGCTCACAGCTAGTGCTAGCCAATCAGTCTGGACTTAAGGCTATATAATCACCAGGTTTCCACCCCAGAGACCAGCAACCCCTTCAGGTCACCTTCTCCTGTGGGAGCTTCTTTGTTCTCTCAAAAAAATCCTGTTTTCTCACGTTCCAGCAGGCTGTGTCCCCCATTCTTCCTGGACATGAAACAAGAACCTCCACCCTGAAGCGATGGCTGAACCAGGAGAGCTGCCTGGAAGAGGAAGCCCGCCGAAGTTGAGATGCCTGGGGGGGTGGGCCCTAGGCTGGCCAGCCCACCAAACAGCAACACTCTCAGGGCTTGGCTTAACAGCCTTTTAGAGCCAGCACTCTGGGAGTAGGCTTGCCAGCCCACCGAATCACAACACTCTCAGGGCTTGACTTGCCAGCCCATTAGAGCTGGCACTTCCAGGGCTAGGCTTAGCAGCCCCTCCAGCCTCAGGGGCTTGGCTGACTGACCCACTGAGGTGACACTCTTGAAGCCCAGGCTGATCTGAATAATCTGCATCAACTGGACTAGTAAGGATGGCTTGAACGCTAGTGGAGAAGATGATGGGTTCATAAAACTGCTAACTCGGTCAAGCAGAAGAATGAACTGCAAGAGACTGAATGAAGAATAACTGCAACTTTCAGAGTTCTTTTGGTTTGGAACATTGCTGATTTTTTAGCAGTTTTGTGGCTATAAAGAATTCTTCCTCTTTTCTCCTAAGCTATCTATAACTTACAGAAATTGGTAGACTATACTTTTGTAAAAAAAAAAAAAAAAAGAAGAAACATATATCTTTTTTCTCCCTACTTGATGTCTCCAGAATTCAGAAACTTTTATTAAATATTTTTATTTTCATAGCATTATGGTTATTTGCATAAGTTCAGTAAGACTCTGTTCTCCCTGGAACTGGTCATAATTGGGAATTTTGGTTATACTACTAAGGCTTTGTGGAATGTCATTGAGAATTTGTGCAGAATCACATATGACCAGACAGTTCTAAGGAACTAGGACTGATATTATAGAGCCAGTGTTTCTTTTCCAAGTCCTCTTGGAAAAACTGGCCTGATATCTGGCTTACAGAGTGCTCAGCCTTATGGGTAAGTATAAAAGGTTACCTCTCAGGAAAGTTAGAATATTTGGGGGATCTCAAGGAGGAGGAAATTCACCCAGATCTGTAAATATTACACAGTTATAATTGATAACAAGTTTTTGACTTGGCTCCTAATATCAAGAGACTTGTAAAAGTTCAATTTGAGATTCTTTATAAAAGTTCTGGCAGCACAGACTTTAAAAAGTCCTGAGTGATCAGTTACCATTCTTCCTGTGCTTCCAGAAATGATCAGATTAACCCTGATGAGATTAATTTTGTGAACACAGTGATCTTGCATTGATTATCTTTGATCAGAATGCAGGTGACTGTAGGGAGAAATTTCATGTTTCAATAGAGAACTACAACCCACCCTTGCCAGTTATCATATTCTGGTACTTTTTACCATGTATGAGATATTTCTTACTTCTCTGTAAACTAGATCCTGCTGTCTTGCACATTTTGTCAGTAATTAACCTTTTAAATTTATTTCCCGGCCTCCTGATGTGGCTTTATTGGAAACTAAATCTTAATTGCCCAGACCACAGTTAAGACTCTAGGTTGTCTTGTCCCAAAGCCCTACAAGCTGAAGCAGGACAGCTTGATATGCCTTTAAAAGACATCACTGCAAGAGTTTGAGCGACTCGGGACATCCACCAGACATCCGTATCTTTCCTGCGGTGCTCTGGGAAATAATAATGACTGACACTGATCGAAACATGCTTCAAGCCTAGTGTCTGGATCTTCTCCACTCCTGCCCTTTGTACTCAAAAACTAGGCTCTCAACGTGGCCCAACCATTAGCCTCTGCCTTTCTGTGTCTTCATTCTCATCTAGTCTCTGTCTCCCCTCTGTAACTCTCTTACCTCAATTTCTTTTCTTTTTTTTTTTTTTTGAGTTGGAGTCTCACTCCTTCGCCCAGGCTGGAGTGCAGTGGCACACGTGCTCATGGCCATCCCAGCGCTGACCTGCTGGGCTCTGGTGATCCTTCTACCTCAGTCTTCCGAGTAGCCAGAACTACAGATGTGCGCTACCATGCCCAGTTATTTTTGATTTTATTGTAGAGTCGAGGTCTCATCAAGTTGCCCAGGCTGGTCTCGAAACCATGAGCTCAGGCAATCCACTCACCTCGGCCTCCCAAAGGGAGGATTATAGTCTGACCTCAATTTCTAACTGAACTTTTCTCTCCATAGAATTCAACCTATCTTCTTTCTTTTCTTTTCTTTTTTCTTTTGAGTTGGAGTCTTACTCTGTCGCCCAGACTGGAGTGCAGTGGCCGCTCCCGGCCACCGCAGCCTCGACCTTCTGGGCTCCGGCGATCCTTTCACCTCAGCCTTCCAAGTAGCTGGAAC
>NW_007247040.1:182085-187942 GCF_000164805.1 Carlito syrichta | reverse complement strand
CTACCACGCCTGGCTAATTTTTTGATTTATTGTAGAGATGAGGTCTCGCCAAGTTGCCCAGGCAGATCTCGAACCCGCAGGCTCAGGCAATCCACTCACCTCAGCCTCCCCAAGCGCGGGATTACAGGCTGAGCCACCGAGTCCGGCATTATCTTCTTTTTTCATGTGTGGAACTTCAAGGAAAGTGTCAGACAAGGGGAATATTGTTAACCACTCAAACCCCAGAGTTGGTATAAAAATTATATTAAAGTGGAAAGATTTACATTGAGTAAGATGCAAAACTTTCATTGTCTGACTAAAACAAAACCTCCAGAAAATACACCTCCCTTAACTCCTCAAAAGGAATCTCCTGTGTATCCAGCTGCTGTGGAGATAGTCCAGTTCACACCCAGGTCCAATGGCATGACGAAGCTCGGCAGAACCTTCCATACCTCCTCACTGAAGCCCTCAAAAAAAATTTTTTTTAAAGTTTGGTACATAAATCTTTTTTTTCCCTCTGGCTATGTAGGAAGTGACTTATCACTGAGCTCTCCCACATGAATTCATAAATAAACTTTGTCTTCTTCAGTGCATTCGCAGGCCTTCAAACAATGGACCGAACCTGGAAGAGAAAAATTTTTCTCCCAACACAATTATTTCTTCTCATCTTCTGGAATCTGGTCATACCAATCCTTTACTCATCCAAGAGAAATAATAATAGAAAACATATCAATACAAAGAATGCCAGGAAATGGGAACTTCTATGATATAAAAGTTCAATTTTATAAGTGAGTCAGCAGATGGCACCAAGGAAGAAATAAGCATATCTTGATAAATGTATTGGTGGCTCTGAGTCCTGGAAATCCAATAAGAGCGAATCCTTTCGATAATCCATTCTGTTTTATCCTTAAATGTCCCATCTTAGCACAGTTTTATACTGAAAACCGCCTTAAGATCTCCTTGAAAAAAATTAAAAATCACAAACAAAATAAAACTTAGAAAATACCAGCCGGGCTCGGTGGCTCAGCCTGTAATCCCGCGCCTTGGGAGGCTGAGGTGACTAGACTGCCTGAGCCCGCGGGTTCGAGACCCACCTGGGCAACTTGGCGAGATCTCATCTCTACAATAATTCCAGCCTGTAATTCCGGCTACTCGGAAGGCTGAGGCTGAAGAATCACCGGAGCCCAGCAGTTGAGGCTGCGGTGGCCGGGAGCGGCCACTGCACTCCAGTCTGGGCGACAGAGTGAGACGCCAACTCAAAAAAACAAAAGAAAGAAAATACCTTGAGGCCAGGCATGGTGGTTTATGCCTATAATCCCAGCACTATGGGAGGATGAAGTGGGAGGTTGAGGCAGGAGGACTGCTTGAGCCCAAGAGTTCGAAACCAGCCTGGGCAACATAGCGAGGCCTCACTTCTACAAAAAAAATAAATAAGATTAGCTGGGTGTGGTGGTGTACACCTGTAGTCCCAGCTACTCAGGAGGCTGAGGTGGCAGGATCATCTGAGCCTAATGAGCCCTGCCCATGCCCCTGCACTCCAGCCTGGACAACAAAATGAGACTCCGAGTCAAAGAGAACAAAAGAAAATACTTTGCAAAAAAAAAAAATTTCATGTATTGCTGCTAAAACCTGATTTCTGACACCCACCTTTCTAGGTTAGGCACAAATTACACTGCATTCAAGAAAATGAAGTTTTCTTAGCTGTAGCCCATTGGGACAAGAAGAGGATGAGCACAGAGAAATCTGTCCTCTAAGTTAGAGGAATAAATGCATTTTGGTAGTCCCTGAATCATTTTGGCATTTCAAATAACAAGCAGGGACTTAATATATGTGGGGGGAAAAAGGACATTTCCCCTAGTTGAATGGCAGACTTTCCACAGATTGTAAACCAGAAAATAACCGAGCTCTAGTAACCACCTGGAAAGGCGTTTTCTGTTGCTGTGTATTCCTTAACAAAAATATTCAGTTTCCAGCCATTCGAGAGGCTGAAGCAGGAGCATCACTTGAGCCCAGGAGTTCAAGGTCAGGTCCACCAGAGCAATACAGCAAGACCCCCCCCCAAAGACCCAGGAATGCCAAGAAAGAATATTCCCTGAAATTCCGAACGATGCCACACACATTCATCTTGTCATTCTTCCCCATCCCAAACCAACATCGAAGCAGCACGTCACCCAAAAGGCAGCTCCTGCACTAACTTCATCCAGCCATATTGACTAAAATAAGAAGGAATGTTTCTCTTCTACAGACACTGTGGACACTCTCGTGGCCAGGGTAGCACTTCTTCCTGAGTCATCTTCTCCAAGGGCCATGCCTCAGGCCTCCACTTACCCTGGCAAATTCCATGGGTTTGGGAAGAAGGCACATGACCATGACATCAAAGCGAACATCGCACACTGTCTTCAGCCATTTGGTGACAAACTGAGGCTTCAGCTTTTCCACCAAACTTCCAACTTCATCATCCATCATATATGCTGTGGAGTGAAACCACTGAAACACCATGGCCACCAGCCGGGCCAAGCTTTCGGTAGGCGTGTTCTCACTGGGTGTGCAGAGGCTCACCTAGAAAGAGGTAGAGTAGATCCTTGTTCAGATCCATCCCTCATCACAAAATTATTACATGTATGTTAGAAGGCACAAAAAAAGATGCGCTAGATAACCTATTAGAAACAGGCAGTTTTAGAAATGATGATCACTTGTTTACAAGCTGTGTTCCTCTCTATAGTAACAGATGGATTGCAGATTTCACCTTCCCATGAGCATATTCTACAAAAAAAATCTATTACACAATCCGTACTAGATAAATGATTTTTAAAAGCTGGGTTTATGAAGTAATACTTCGTCAATATCTTCAGTGAAAAATAATCTGTCTGCATTTATGTTCTAAAATGATCCTATTTAGGCAAGAATTTTGTGTCACTAATAGTTCTGCACCTTGGAGCCCCCCAATTCACCATTACAAATAGACTTTTTAAAACATCATTCGTTAGTTTACCCTGAAATAATTTTTTAATTGAGAACTGTAGCAGAATCTGGGAAGACAAAAACTAAATAAAACGCTGTCCTTGCCTTCAACGAGTTCACACTAGTAGCCACTGTGTCATTAGATAATATCTTCTAGGAAGCAAGTCATGTGAAATCAACAATTAAATACCAATTTAGTAAAGACCTTTTCAGGAAACTATATGCAAGCATAATAGAGATACATTACTATGGAGACTGAATCTATATCTCCAGTGGACGAGACAAAAGCCTGCTTTTCTGCAGAACTGGTAAATTCAGCTTGCTTGGGATTTAGATCTGTACATCTGCTCTCTACTGACTAAATGTTGCAGCCCAGTCAGTGGCATTACTTTGGCCATAACCTCTCTGGTGCACACAAACTTGCCATAAAGATTCAAAAAGCTCCCCAGAGACTGAACTCTCAAGAAAAATTTCATCAAAGAAAGAAAGAAGACTTCCATCCGTAGAGACAATGGGATGTGAATTATCTGTGAATTGTATTGAATCCAGTATTTGGATTCAGTTTTTAAAAACTTGCTAATCCACTGTCAACTTTATTTGTTTCCTATCCAAAAAGTGCATTTTAATCTAGGCCTTGTACTGTAGGCTGTAACACCTATCTGTTCATTAAAATGAAGAGCCAGGGGCTTGAAAAAAAGTTTCCGTCTTCTGGGGTGGGAGGTGGGCCTTGTTATTTTTTCAAAACTTTCCTCAACCAGTCTACCGCGTAGCCCATGGCTGAGAGTTACAGGCCCGGAGGACACAGTCTCATCACTAAAGTTAACTTTTCACCGCTTACTACTTGTGGCTTTCAAAAGATCAGGAGATACTCCTCCTCCGTGCAAGTGTGAAAGGAGAAGAAAGTGGAAAACAGTTAACTTCTTTTTCTTACTAAGAACCATATTCCAAATTGACTGAGCAGCCTCTGGTCGTGCTTGTCGTCGTCCTTGTTGTCGAAGTCGGTGTTGTCCAGGGAATGGTGGGAAGAGGAGAGGCCCAGCTGCCGCCGCCGACTCAGCTCATGCTCCCGCTGCTCGGCATGGAACTCGGCCTCCTTCAGCAAGCTGCCCAAGAGCAGGGAGATTTCACGTTAGACCGTGACAAAACACTTTCTCGGCCACGACCTATTCAGAGATGTGCCTCATGAGCACTTGAGCAACCTGGGCTGCTTTCCTTAACACCAACAGGAGTCCCTCCAGGAAACTCTGGCTGTCTTACTGTTGTAAACTCCATTCCCATCTCCAAGCTGAACACACCGAGGCACGAAGAGGCACTTCCTCCAGTCAACCTGAAGCAAGCAGAAGTGATGCCTCTGACTTCTGGGGCACCATTCCACTAGAAGTAAGTCATCGTGTCCCCTGTGTCGACCATGAAATTGTGCGGGCAGCAAATGCACAGTCCAAGGAGAGGCTGAGGAACTTGGACCCAAGTGGGAAATATTAAATATCTGGTACTCAAAGACATGAAGGTGAAGCAACAAAGACTCCTTTTTCTTTGAGTCAGTGTCTCACTCTGTCGCCCCAGGCTGGAGAGCAGTGGTACACTCCCAGCCACCACAGCCTCAACCTGCTGGGCTCAGGTGATCTTTCCACCTCAGCCTTCCAAGTAGCTGGAATTACAGGCATGTGCCACCATGCCCAGCTAATTTTCGGATTTACTGTAGAGCTGAGTCTCGCCAAGTTGCCCAGGCTGGTCTTAAACCTGTGGACTCAGGCAATCCTCTCACCTTGGCCTCCCAAACTGGTGGGATTATAGGTCTGAGCCATTGCGTCTGGCAACTCCTTTTTCAATATGCTGAACAAGTAAAAAATTAAAAAAAATAACAATCAATGTTGGCAAGGCTGCAGCCAAAACCAGCAATTTTTATACTTGCTGGTGGCATTTTAAATTCATACACATGCTTTAAAAAGCAATTTGGTAATGTATCAAGAGTCATGAAAATATCCAGACCCTTTGAACTAGGGAATATTAACCCACACTTGTTCATCTATCCTAACAAAATAAAAATCTGGACAGGGGCGGTGGCTCACACCTGTAATTCCTGGACTTTGGGAAGCCCAGGCAGGAGGGCCGCTCGAGGCCAGGAGTTCAAGACCAGCCGGGGCAACATAGTGAGACCTCCATCTCTAAAAAGAAATTAAAAATCACAATTAAAAAAGACAGGCATGGTGGTGCACACCTGTATTTCTAACTACTTGAGAGGCTGAGGCAG
Organism: Carlito syrichta; assembly: GCF_000164805.1. NCBI lineage: Eukaryota > Metazoa > Chordata > Mammalia > Primates > Tarsiidae > Carlito > Carlito syrichta. Next base: position 182,751 of record NW_007247040.1, on the reverse strand, counting down.
GAGAATCACTTGAGCCCAGGAGTTCGAGGGTGTGGTTAGCTATGATTGCACTACTGCACTCCAGGTCTAGATGACAGGGCAAGATCCTGTCTCAAAAAAAAAAAAATAATAATAAAAAGATAAAAATATAGGAACAGCACTGTGCACAAAATATTTCTCAAAGAGTTATCCATCAAACTAAAAACCTGGAAGCAATCTATCTAATGAATAAGATGTATCTAGACGGATATTATGTGTCCACTACAAAGGAGAAAAATGGAAACCGTACAAAACACCGACGAAAGCAGATAGAATAATTATGCCACAAAGAATTGTGCATATGGCGTAATTACAGTCATCTGAATAAAACATGCATTCGAATAACGCTGAACGCTTGGAAAACTGATGGCGACGATGACCGTATGGCTGTTTTTGTTTGTCTGTTTCCAAACGCGCCGCAACGTTTGCTCTGCCAAACATTTGTTGCATTTCTGCTGTGGGGCAGCCTCCGGGATACGAGAAGCAGAAGAGACGGCTCCCCATCCTCTGAAACTCACACCCGATGGCGTTTCTTTGGTCTGAAGAAACGTCTTGGGGCCACCCCTCCGGCTCTGCTCCCCGCGTGGGGGCTCCTGTGGCCTCTGGATAAGCCCGGCTTTCGCGGGAGCAGCACCCGGCGCCCCGCCC